>NW_022987839.1:6940927-6993427 GCF_902827165.1 Trematomus bernacchii | reverse complement strand
TCCGACCTGGATCAACATTAAAGGTCACCTATCATGCTATTTTTAGGCAATAGCATAGGTCTCAGATATATAAAAATATATAAAAAACATGTCTATGAAGTGTTTTGCTCAAAATACCAAACAGATCACCCATTCTAGCCATGCCTCATATCCCTCTATTTCACTTCCTGTTTCAAAAGTGCTGATTTTGGGTATAAAGCTTTAAAAAAAAAAAAAAAAATTGATAAAGAGGAGGGGCCTGAGCTCATGGGGGACCCGGCAGCTACTGTCTAAATTAAATACTGCGGTGATGAAACGCCATATCATGGATTATCAAGGATTATTTCTGAAACAGTATGGAGCTCAAAGGCTTTCTCTCTTGCCGGTTATACCACAAGGTGAGTTCCTTTTTATTTCCTGCCTCTTCACACACATGCTCTCCAGTACAGGTTAGCTCTGAGTGTTGGCGATGCTAATGTAAACACCGACCATATTACGTCCAAAACAGTCGGGCATTGTTTCTGATAGCAACGTTTCTGATAGGGCCGTGGGTGTAAAGCCAGCCTACATTTCCGATATTACGTCATATCGGACGCATATCTGGATCAGCTCCGTTGTACCCCCGTTTTTAGAGATTTGGGTACGGAGGAAAAGAGAGAGGGTTTTATTTTCTGACGCTGCGTGAGTTCCCTGACACACCGGGGACACATGTTTATGTATAAAAGACATCAAGAAGTGCATTTTGCATGATAGGTCCCCTTTAATCTTGTTTATTTAAATTAGTAGGTAGCAGCTTGGTTTCTGTAATACATCGTTTTTTACTTTCTTACTTTAGAGACATACACTAATTTTTCACCACTTTTTGTCAAGTTTTTGCACTTTTTCCTTTTGGTACATTTCACTAAAACAACAGTAAGTCTACTTGAGCGGGATCTGTATCAGTTACATAATCACTTTCAGATGTGACAGTGTTGACATAAGCTTATAGGAAATGGTTGTTTAAATATTTCTATGTCACGTTTTGGAAAGCTAACACGTGCGTCCCTTTCCAAAGCAACCTGTTTTTCACATATCTGTTCATGCAGAATGTGTGTTTTTTTTTAATAGTGTAGGGAACAGACAGGAAACAGATGAAGAAATGACGTTTTTCTGCTGCCGAGTTACTTCCTGCTGCTGACAGCGGAGGAAATATGTGGGAAATCCCAAAGTTTTACACCGACAACATGTTTTTACACCTGGGCACAAGGACAAAGGAGACACAAATCATCATTACAATGGAGTTATATCATCAGTTTAAGGCCCATAAATGTATCCGCCAATATAAATATCAGTGCAACATTATGTGTTTTTAAAATATGCCAACTGTGCGGACAGTTCTCAATGATAAGACGTTCTCGAGGAGTGATTAGGAGTTGCTAAATATACCAGAAGTAATAAAGAAACAAGGCAAAATTCTGAAACAATGTCAGCTTCCTCTTGCTTCTTACGAACAGGTGCAGTCAACAAAACTACAAACTGTAAATGACTAACGTGAAACAAAGTCAAAGACTAAAAGTAGAGATGTCCCGATCCGATCACGTGATCGGGGATCGGAGCCGATCACGTGATTTTCAAAAGATCGGAATCGGGAGAAAAAAATCGGGGATCGGAATTTTTGATGACCATGTTCACGTCTTAAAGTCATCCTGAGGCCTTAGTTTTGGTTTATAATTACACAACATCATGTATGTGTTGCTTCTTTTGGGCTTGTTTTCATAGACCTGGTTGCTTATTTCTCTCAAATCTGGCAACAGAGTGGGCAGGGCGCAGTGTCTAATAGTAGCAGTAAGCTAACGAGAGGCTACGTTCAGCTGGTGCCTCGGGACAGAGAAAATGTCAGGAGTTTGGAAGTATTATAAAATTGAAAGCGAAGGCAGTGTAACAGCCAGATGCAATGTTTGCAAGGCGGAGGTTCCGCGTGGTGGAAAGAACAGAACTACGTTCAACACGACCAATCTAATACGCCACCTGAGAAACAAACACCAACAACAACACAACGAGTACACAGCGGCCACTCAGGTAACGGCACTGAAACAACCGACACTTTCAGAGACTTTTAAAAGGAAAGAGAAACTGCCCCAGAACAGTGAAAAGGCCAAAAAAATAACAGCCAAGATAGCTGAATTCATCGCGTTGGATGACCAGCCGTTATCTGTGGTGGAGAACGTGGGGTTTAAGGGACAACTGGAATGCTTTTCTCCTTTTTGTTCGCTTAATGCATTGCATAAAGATCGGATCGGGAAAAATCGGTATCGGCAGATTGTCAAAATCAAATGATCGGAATCGGATCGGGAGCAAAAAAAGGTGATCGGGACATCCCTAACTAAAAGCAAAGAGGTTAGCTGCAGTTTTATGTAATGAAGTATAGCCTTTCTCACAATAATCCAAAACCGTGTGTGTGTGTGTGTGTGTGTGTGTGTGTGTGTGTGTGTGTGTGTGTGTGTGTGTGTGTGTGTGTGTGTGTGTGTGTGTGTGTGTGTATGTGTGTGTGTGTGTGTGTGTGTGTGGTGTGTGTGTGTGTGTGTGTGTGTGTGTGTGTGTGGTGTGTGTGTGTGTGTGTGTGTGGTGTGTGTGTGTGTGTGTGTGTGGTGTGTGTGTGTGTGTGTGTGTGTGTGTGTGTGTGTGTGTGTGTGTGTGTGTGTGTGTGTGTGTGTGTGTGTGTGTGTGTGTGTGTGTGTGTGTGTGTGTGTGTGTGTGTGTGTGTGTGTGTGTGTGTGTGATGACCAGTGACAGATGCCATGCTCGAGGAAGGGCTAACATCTGTGCGTGTGTTTCCGTATGTGTGTGTGCAAGAATGTGTGGCCTCCCAAGAGTCAGTACAAAAAGAGCTGTGTGTGTGTAGACATGACTACAGGGAATTATGGGATGCGTGGGAGCCATGGCAGCGGTCAAAAAAGTTGAAGAGGGAATGAGTCAAGTCTTTTGCTTTTTTTATGTCGACACTCAAAAGTTTTTACCCTTTTTAATAAAATATTTTAAAATAAAAGTCCTGCTTTCAAGATGTTACACAGTATCACAAGGGCTATCAAAGAGTATTAAAGGAGAGGTGTCATGCTTTTCCGGTTATTACCCGTCCCCTTGTGTGTTATGAAGGTTTTTATGCATGTAAACGGTGTGCAGAGTCAAAACCCTCAAAGTACACCCTGTAGCGAGTAAAACTCTAAAACAGAAAATACCTCCCCAAAACGCCTCGTTGGAGATACGTCACTGCCCATTTGAGTCTTCCATTTCGTTCCGGGTACGGCATGATGTCAAGCCGTACCCGGAACGAAATGGACCAATCCGTGGAGCCGTTACGTTACGTCCGCGGAGCCGTTACGTTAAGCCCCCGCTGATTGGTCCAAATTGACCAATCCACGGACTTCCTCACACACACATCTGTGTGCAGGGAGCAGGCAGCTCAGATGATTTCTCCTTCCTGGCTGCAGGCTGATAACAGACAGTTGGGATCGCGGCGAAATTCTCTCTGCAGACCCATTCTCACAGCGTTTATCAACCTTTTTCTTACTCAATATCAAGCCACACTTATTGTTTTTACTTCGGCTGTGACTTTGTGTGTGCTCAGGATGAGTTTGACTGTGTTTCGCTATGTATCCTAAACAAGGAAACAACACCTCCACGGAGCTCAGCGCGATTCACAACGTCCCGACCAATCAGAGCACACTGTGCTCACAGGGAGGGTGGGGGCTGGAGCTTTTGGAGCTACAACGAGCCGTTAAAGGCAGAGAGTGAAATTCAGTGAATACACGTAGTTTACAGAGATGCTGTTTGAGAAACCAATGTGAGTTTGGAAAAATGCACAATATAAATCTATTTTAGTAGACCTCAACAATGGAATTATGATCAGTGGAAATGGCCATGACACCTCTCCTTTAAACATCAGCAGGAGAGGACTCTTTAAAGTAGAGACACTACATACTGATATACACCTGAACATCAGCAGGAGAGGACTCTTTAAAGTAGAGACACTACATACTGATATACACCTGAACATCAGCAGGAGAGGACTCTTTAAAGTAGAGACACTACATACTGATATACACCTGAACATCAGCAGGAGAGGACTCTTTAAAGTAGAGACACTACATACTGACATACACCTGAACATCAGCAGGAGAGGACTCTTTAAAGTAGAGATACTACATACTAATAAAAGGTCCTCTTTAAATTATCCGATCTGACGCAGCACCTTTCAATTATTATCTTTCGTCCCTGATGACGTTATGAATCTCTCTCTCTCTCTCTCTCTCTCTCTCTCTCTCTCTCTCTCTCTCTCTCTCTCTCTCTCTCTCTCTCTCTCTCTCTCTCTCTCTCTCCTGCTTCTATTTCCAGCGCTCGTCTTGTATTTCTGAATTATCGTGCATCCTCCCGTCCGGCCCTTGAGACTCTGATTGGAGATGGTCGACCTTTCGGCGGCGGGGAAAAGCTTTGAATGGCTCCGCTCGTATTGATGTGCTGTAATTGTCTTCTTCTGAGTGGTGTAATTCTATAGCAGTGTGTTCAGGCTGAATGCCAGCTGCAGCGAGACCTTCGGAGAAAACAGAAAAATCAGACTCTTTTATACGGGATGGAAATTACGTGGATTGTCAATTTCTGTTTGTCGTTATCCAAGAAAGGTTTAATCAAATCAGTCATTTCTATCCTGGGCAGATCCAAAGTTGTACTTTCTTGTGTAATTCTTGCGTTGCAGCAATACACACTTTATCATCTGGCCTCCAGTTTGCCTTGAACATGTTTTCAATGACAATAGTCTAGAATGTGTCTCTGCTATAACCTGTACAGCTTCACTAATGATAGCATTTGGTTATGAGCTGCTCATCGTGCCCAAAAGGAACTTTCACTCCCGAAAATCAATGATGTTTCTCAGTCCAAGAGCTAAAGAGCGATAAACAAGCGGCCATCTTTGTTCTGTCCTGTGTGTTTTTTGGGTATGGATTAGCTAAATGACCAAGAATGTAACTGTTGCTGCAGGTGTGTGTGTGTGTGTGTGTGAATACAGCTCTCTTTGTACTTCTGAGTGTGTGTGTGTGTACATGCGTGTGTATCTATGACTACCTCATCAACACACCAATCTACAGATGGACCTGCACACAGTGGGCATTGTCTGTCACTACAGTATTAAAAGACACACACACACACACACACACACACACACACACACACACACACACACACACACACATTGATGTGGATGGTATTCAGTCACGCATTCCAGGCATATGAACAGCAGTGCAGTGAGACCCTCAGCTGTGCCTTAAGGTCACCACACACGCACACACACACTCACACTCACACTCACACACAGTGTGGTTTCATTAACGTACCCGGCACAGTGTTCGTGTTCCTCTGTATATTGATTCATATGTAATGTGTTTGTTCAAGGGCTGAAACCGTGTGAACACTACAACACACACACACATACACATACACATACACATACACACACAGACACACACACACACACTGGGAGGAGACGGAGACTCTAATGACTCTAATTTTGACCACAGGTTATTTTCCAGGAATCATTTGACAAAGGAGCGCTCGTCCGTATGAAGAGAGGCATAGCGCTGCTGAGGCTCCAGCTATTTTCCTATGGCCTGCAACTTGAATGCTCTTCAAGGTTCTTCCTTTAAGCCTGTATTTGTTTACATTTGCCTATAAAAGTATGCTACATTAGTTATTAGCAGTTCCTGTTAGCAATATACAGATTAATAGGAGATCTGCAGCCTGTCGAGAGAGACTTAATGTCAGCTGGCAGTTAGTTTCCTGTTGTCTCTGCATTTGAACCTTTATGCTTTCTTTCTTTGTGTCTTTCTCTGGCTTTTTGAAAGTGTGATTCCAGGTGGATGAAGTGTTTTGTAACAGAACTGTTTTACTGTGTAGGAAACAGAAAGAGAGGTGTGTGTGTGTGAGAGAGAGCAGCTGTCAGAGGTTTATTTAGCCGCCACTCTGCTGCTTCTCATGACCTGCAGACGCCTCATATAGTTGACCTTTGACCCGCGGTGTGTTTAATACGGTGCAGAGGCGAGTGTCGTTTAACTAAACAAACACCACCGTGTAATTCATCTGCTTTATAGTGAACTGGGATATATTTAGAATATGATAGATAACAATTAGAGGTCGATGAAATATAGATCCATCCATCCATGACTTTGTGTTGGCTCTGAAGCTCTGGTGTGTTTTCTACTTGGTTTGTATATGTACTTTAATCTAAATACAGAACTTCTTTTAAGGAAGTATAAGCTAAAAAAAAGCCTATCAATAACCATCAATCCAGTGTGTTTTGAATTATTTGAATGCTATGTCTTAAATAAGTCATTCTCGAAACTAAAATAAATATAAAAAATATATAAAAACTTTGGTTTAGAGACACTATGAAGTAAAACTCTCCAATTTATCCTTGGAAATAACTCGTTATTTTTTATTTAAAGTGGACCTATCATGCTTTATTTGAATAATATAGTGTAGGACCATACCTATATAAGGCATATTTATACTTTTTTTTTTACAAAATACCAAACAGATCATGCATTTTAGCCATGCCTCATTTTGCTCAATTTGAACATTTTTAGCTCTGTTTTTTGCAAGGGCAGATTCAGTGAGAACAGCACCACCTACAGGCCTGGCATATGTACTACAGCGTCTCCAGCGCTTTCGAACGGCAATGGCCGTGGCTGTCTCCTCCTGATTGGTGGAGTTGGCCCAATAGCCGTAGCGCCACCGTCCTGACGTCAGGACAGTGTTCAAATCTGGATCAGTTTTTATCAGATCCGTTGCAGCCCCTTTTTTAGAGATTTGGGTATGGAGGAAAATAGAGAGGGTTGTGTTTTCTGACACTTGGTGAGTTCCCTGGAACACCGGGGACACATATTCATGTATACAAGACGTACAAAAGTGCATTTTGCATGATAGGTCCCCTTTAAATTAGATTTGATTGACCTAATTGATCCCACTTTGGCAGATTTGTCACAGCAGTATGTTAACGAGGCATGCCAAAATACTTAGGAAATAAACGTAAACACTAACAGTTAAAGCAAGACATTTTGTGCAACGTCTATACTCGTCTTCTCTTGATTTAATGTAGGATTCAAAAGGAAAAGCAGCTTGCAATCGTCTTGAATTGAAAGGAAGATCCTGAGCAGCAACAGGCAGACACTTTGTGAGTTTAACGGTGAGCTCTTTAACCTCCTAATACGGTTTGTTAGTTCTTGATTTAATTTCCCCTTCAGGGATGATTTTCCAATCGCGGCTCGTTCCTCAAGAGCTGGATCAGCGCCAGCTTTCTGTCCCGAGTGTTCACCAGAACTGCTCTTCAGTCAGAGGTCTTTGTTGGTTCTGAAACAGATCCAGACTCTTTCAGGGGAACTTCCTCCTGATCACAATGTGACGTGAGACTGGAGCTGAGGTGCAAAAGCTCCATAAGGTGAACATGTTTTACAAAAGAGTACTCGCCCATATGAAGAGATACAATATACAAAGTCATTCAAACTAGCTGCACCTTTACCAGCTTTGAGAACACTTTAAAGATCAATCATTATAAAACATATCATACATATTATTCTGAAATGGACCAATCTGCACAATGACTACTTTCACTGTCGCTACTTGAACTATATTTTGATGATAATACTTTTCTACTTTTACTTGAGGAACATTTTGAATGCAGTACTTTCACTGTAACAGAGTATTCCTACACTCTGGTACTTCTAGTTTTACTCAAGTACAAGATCTGAGTACTTCTACTTTTACTCAAGTACAAGATTGTTTTGTGCTCAGCTTCCAATCGTCTTGTCTTGATTGAATGTAGGATTTAAAAGGATAAGCAGTTGCCAATTGTCTTGAATGTACAGACCTGAGATCCAGACTCTTTCAGGGTTGTTTCCTCCTGATCACAATGTGACGTGAGACTGGAGCTGAGGTGCAAAAGCTCCGTATCTGTAGGTGAACACGTCACTGAGGTGGCATTTTTCCTGCTGTAGTGTTCCCTCATTTCAACTCCTTCATACACTGTTGGGTAGTTTCATTTACAGCACGCATTATATTCTAAGAGAGCGTCGTTGTGATTGTGCTTTTGTTGCTGTAATGTGAGAACTATATATCTCCTAAAAGTCAACTTTTCAAGAGATTTTCTTAGAATAACTGCCCTGTTATTTTCGTGACGATGCATTTTTCAGATAGAAGAACGTTCGGTAACACTTTATATTAAGGTACACAAATTCACCATCAACTAGTTGTTAATGAACATGCATATTAGCAGTATATTGGCTCTTTATTAGTCATTATAAAACACTTATTAATGCCTTATTCTGCATGACCATATTCTACAAGTAATAAGCCATTAGTTGAGAGTTTTTCCTCAATAACCCTCTAATTAGTGCTTATTTATTGCAAGTAAGGACGTTGTTGAACATGAGTTTTGGTCTTAATATGCTCTGCTCAATATGGGCCTAATAAAGCAGCAGTACCATAAGAATAGTAATTCTCCCATAATAACACCACACAAATATGGTCTATTCTTAAGCCATTAAACTACAAGTGTTAATTGTGTAAAGATAACTCAAAATGAGGTATTTTCTAACTCTATTGACCTGTATGTTTCATATCTGCACATTCATATTCTTGTAATATTTATAATGTACATTTTATATTACATATGGTAAAGTAAAACTATAGTCTTCTAACTAACACATCTGGAGATACGTAAGGTACGTTTATTTATAAAGCACATTTTCTGACACGGAGACAATTCAAAGAGCTTTACTTCAACATTAACACACATCAGTTCAGAGAGAGGACAAAAGAAAAGAAACACGATGGACGTAGTTTTCACTGGAATTGAAATGGATGAAAAACTGTAATCTGAGGAGAAATTAGAGCAAATGTAGTGAATAAAAAGGAAAATATTCACCTCTGAGATGTGGAGAATTACACAGATTAGATGAATTAAAAACATGCATAAAATGGACCTTCTCAAGTACATCCAATTTGTTTTTGAGTACGGACCCTGGGTAAATGTACCTCTGATAATAACAGAAGAATCTGCATTTTCTATTTATCTTTATGCAGACACAATACAGTCATTTAAAAACCGTGTAGCTTTTCAGACACGTACACCTTTGTCGGAATAATCCTCACCTTTGATAACGACGCAGTAAAAAGCTCAAAAGAATATCCGTGTTAATAAATCCTGAAAAGGTATTAAGTTGTTAAACGCACGCACGCACACATACACACACCTTTTCAAGAGGATTATATGACGGGGTCGAGGGCTCTTGCTGTCCTCTGATAGGTCAAAGCTGTTGACCCGGTACATCTGGGCAATTAGACCAATCACAACGCAGCGGCTGCTGAGAGAGGTTGAGTGTGAGGTCATCAAAACTGAATATTGAAGCAGTTTAGTGGTGGCTGCTTGTATCAGTACTACATTTAAAGAGTGTATGCAGTTAATTGATCACCTGGGAGAAAGAGGGGATCAATAAGTCATGTTTTAGGTACATTCATTAAAACTCAATTATTTCCAATACATAAAAGATTACTATATCGATTTGTTGATTATTAATTTTAGTTTGTTTGAGAGACGGCTTGCAACCCTGCAGTCACACAGCTGCATCCTCACTGTGTGTACTGTAAATAAACCACCTACACATTTACAGTCTTGAGGAGAATCCCACCGTCTGGTTAGGAGCAGATAGACACATTTTGACATCACATGTTCTTCCTCTCTGCAGCGCTCGTCTTCACACTTAGCTAATTATCTCGGTTATTAATGAATGAGATGGTGATTAACCCCCTCCTGCTCTCTGTTAGAGATCAGCTGATGTTGAAATGTCAGTATTCAGAATAATCATGTGACGTTTTGGCATGAAGAGATCTGCTGCTGTAACTGAGCTGAGTCATTGATGTGGTGAGGGGGAACATGGGATTCAGAGTCTTCTTGTCTCTTTCTCCATCACTTTGTTCAGGTGTTTCAATTTTGATTTGATTTATTTCGAACGTGTAAAACAATAATACAAAAAATAATAATTAAATGAAACAAGAGAATTATGATAGTGTACAAACTTAATCAGTATCAAATTGATAAACAAAAATATTATTGACTTACAAATTATATATAAACCAATGATCTAATTACACATCCGAAAAGGGGTGGGAAGAAGTTTACACTTATTTAATCCACCCCTTCTCCCAAAAACAAAATGATGAACTTTTTTTTTCCAATCCTATGTCAATGCCTTGCTCAAGAGCAGGTGCCAAGATTGTCTGTGCTGCAGTGGGAATGGAACCTGCAACCCTCTGAGAAGCAGCTCTCTAAACACGAGTGTGTGACTTTGCAGTGTCAGCAGAGGTGAATCAGATCACATAGCCCTTCATCGTGTGTGTGTGTGTGTGTGTGTGACATTGCGGTTGTTGGTCAGGGGGACGCAGTCAGTCAAGTGGAAAGAATCTGAATACACACACACACTTATTTTTAAGATGATTAAATCAATATACCGACGGTTTCTTACACCCTGATCAAAGTTGAAGGCCTTGCTCAGGGGCAGGAGTGGTAAGGAGCGACGTACCAGTGAATCAAACTTTGAGGCCCAGTTGTAGTATGCAGAATCATATAACCAGATATCTATGAACGCACGCACGCACGCTAGCGCGCACACACACACACACACACACACACACACACACACACACACACACACACACACACACACACACGTTATGTTATTAATAGAAGTGCCTGGGTGACACAGTAAGCCCACATGGCAGAGTTATTCCTCCTCTGATATCAGCACACACACTTCAAATTCATTGAGATATAGCAGTGTGTTTATGTGTTCTTAAGATACCCTCATTTCCTTTATTAATTATAATCTGACTGGTTTATCACTGGTTGTCTGATTCTAACTAATAACTACTACTACTACACAGAGTAAAGAGTAGATAAAAGTACAATTTCATTAATGATGCAGCCTCACACTCGAGCATCACGCACGCACGCACGCACGCACGCACGCACGCACGCACGCACACACACACACCTCCTGACTTTTCTCAGGACCGACACAGTGTTTCTGGTGATGCGAGTACATGTGACTCAGCACCTCGTCAGACCCAGAGCTCTGTTCTCCCAGAAGCCTCGGGGAAAAACACAACTCACAGCCAATACCTGACACACACACACACACACACACACACACACACACACACACACACACACACACACACACACACACACACACACACACACACACACACACACACACACACACACACACACACACACACACACACACACACACACACACACACACAGTGTCCAAACACACTTAAAGGATGGAGACATTGAGATGTGCAACACCCTCATCTGAGTCCTACTGGAACATGACTTGTATTATTGCTTTTTGCTCTAAATGACAGTAAACTGGTTTTAAATGTGCTTCCTGGCACCAGTAAAGTGGCCCAGTTTCCGCAGACTGTGGGATCTGTAGTTCTGATCATGGGATCTGTAGTTCTGATCATGGGATCTGTAGTTCTGATCATGGGATCTGTAGTTCTGATCATGGGATCTGTAGTTCTCTCAGAGATGACACACAGTTCTCCTTCTGCTGACAGGCTTGTTTTTCTGAACCCGACCATGTGTGCACTGTGGAGAGGACCAGTTGTCTTTGGCATGGAGAGGATATGAGTGTGTATGTATGTGTGTGTGTGTGTGTGGGAGTCTACAACATACATACTGTGTGTTCGGCTTTATTATGAGACAGTTTCTTCTGTCAGAAAACGTTATTAACATTTACTACGTCACAGTATAAGCTCATTTATTTGAGGTATAGGTTGTTTGTGGTCATGATGTTGCAAGGTGAGCAAGTTTCAATCGGAGGACTCTTTAAAGTAGAGACACTACATACTGATATACACCTGAACATCAGCAGGAGAGGACTCTTTAAAGTAGAGACACTACATACTGATATACACCTGAACATCAGCAGGAGAGGACTCTTTAAAGTAGAGACACTACATACTGATATACACCTGAACATCAGCAGGAGAGGACTCTTTAAAGTAGAGACACGACATACTGATATACACCTGAACATCAGCAGGAGAGGACTCTTTAAAGTAGAGACACTACAAACTGATATACACCTGAACATCAGCAGGAGAGGACTCTTTAAAGTAGAGACACTACATACTGATATACACCTGAACATCAGCAGGAGAGGACTCTTTAAAGTAGATACACGACATACTGATATACACCTGAACATCAGCAGGAGAGGACTCTTTAAAGTAGAGACACTACATACTGATATACCCCTGAACATCAGCAGGAGAGGACTCTTTAAAGTAGAGACACTACATACTGATATACACCTGAACATCAGCAGGAGAGGACTCTTTAAAGTAGAGACACTACATACTGATATACACCTGAACATCAGCAGGAGAGGACTCTTTAAAGTAGAGACACTACATACTGATATAAACCTGAACATCAGCAGGAGAGGACTCTTTAAAGTAGAGACACTACATACTGATATACACCTGAACATCAGCAGGAGAGGACTCTTTAAAGTAGAGACACTACATACTGATATACACCTGAACATCAGCAGGAGAGGACTCTTTAAAGTAGAGACACGACATACTGATATACACCTGAACATCAGCAGGAGAGGACTCTTTAAAGTAGAGACACTACAAACTGATATACACCTGAACATCAGCAGGAGAGGACTCTTTAAAGTAGAGACACTACATACTGATATACACCTGAACATCAGCAGGAGAGGACTCTTTAAAGTAGATACACGACATACTGATATACACCTGAACATCAGCAGGAGAGGACTCTTTAAAGTAGAGACACTACATACTGATATACCCCTGAACATCAGCAGGAGAGGACTCTTTAAAGTAGAGACACTACATACTGATATACACCTGAACATCAGCAGGAGAGGACTCTTTAAAGTAGAGACACTACATACTGATATACACCTGAACATCAGCAGGAGAGGACTCTTTAAAGTAGAGACACTACATACTGATATACACCTGAACATCAGCAGGAGAGGACTCTTTAAAGTAGAGACACTACATACTGATATACACCTGAACATCAGCAGGAGAGGACTCTTTAAAGTAGAGACACTACATACTGATATACACCTGAACATCAGCAGGAGAGGACTCTTTAAAGTAGAGACACTACATACTGATATACACCTGAACATCAGCAGGAGAGGACTCTTTAAAGTAGAGACACTACATAC
This sequence comes from Trematomus bernacchii, assembly GCF_902827165.1. Classification (NCBI taxonomy): domain Eukaryota; kingdom Metazoa; phylum Chordata; class Actinopteri; order Perciformes; family Nototheniidae; genus Trematomus; species Trematomus bernacchii. The sequence continues at coordinate 6,980,141 of NW_022987839.1, read as the reverse complement.
TGATATACACCTGAACATCAGCAGGAGAGGACTCTTTAAAGTAGAGACACTACATACTGATATGAACCTGATAATTAGCATTTTTAAAGGGCCTTTACATTGTTTGGTTGGTTTCACTTCTTTATATCAAGACTACTTTAAGATAAAGGGTGACTTCAGGGTTTGAAATGGGGCTAACCATTTTACGATTATATCTGAAAAAGTTGGAATAACAGAACATTTCCCTTTTCCATTTTTCCAACATGCTGTGTGAATGGAATATCTTTTTTGGCGCTCAAATCTTTGGAAAAAAGTCAGCAGCAACATCTCTCTCAACACACATTGTACCCTTTTCCACTAATAATTCACCGCCGCCCTTTAAAATGAATACTTCTCCGTATCGTTTTAATGAAAACGCTTCACAGTGAGGTGCTGAGTCTTTAATATTTAGTTTGTCACGATCAGTCAGGGGTCTCAACAGTTAATGGACATTTTACCATTATCATATATCAGGGCTTTCCAAATCATTCCCATACGGTGGTTTTTAAATGAACGCTTTATTTTAAATATGAACATGATGCACAGAAAGTACCTTAATGTATTCATTCACAATCCATACAGTAGGTTTAGCAAACATTCATCTTGCATTTCATGGTGAAATTAGGGTTAAAAAACGAATTACCAGAGCGAAATAGTTCAGAGATAAGTGCATTTATTGCTAACACCACAATATCATTGGCCATTTAAGATAAGCATGTGAAGCTTTCAGACCTTGAGGGATATTTCTTTCTCTCTTTGTTGATTTTTCTCCCCCCCCCCCCCCCCCCCCCCCCCCCCCACAGGAAACATGCATATCAGTGTATCATAATTAACTGAGTGCTTATTCCCTCTCTGGTGGCCTCATGTGAGCGTTATATGGGTTACTCTGTGACCCTGGGGCCGTGATAATTTATTTCAAATTGGTATTTTTTAATTAATGCTGCCTCGGTTGCTGCTGTGATTGATGTGCTAACACTTCCAGGGCCACACAAACTCCACGGAGTGCAACTATTGGGCATTGCATGTCAGAAATGTCAGCTTTTATTTGACTTTCAATTCAAGGGAAATTATGGTTATTTTTCTTTCTGTTACATAATCCCAGCAATCTGGAACATTCCTGAGTTTTTTCAATGAAATCCGAGTGTGCTTTGAGGCTGCTCGGCAGGGCTATCTTTGGAAAGACGCATTATTGTACCAAGTGTACTTTAGTATTTAAGGAATGCATCTTTCCTCCGTTGCAGGATAGCCATTTTTGGACTCGGGTAAGCCGGTTTAAAGCCGGTCATGAGAGTCTCTCCTGCCTCTACGAGCTTCAAAAACTGACTTTGCAACCTAAACTTAAGTGAAAAAGATGCTGGAGGGCTCATGTTTCAGTTCATTGGCTGAAAAACCTTCTTTAAACACATTTTGTTCAAACCTACACAATTATCGTGGAATCAAATGACTTAAAAAGGACATTTTATGCTTATTTTGTACATACATGCAATGTAATGTAACAACTCTCAAGTTTTTCTGTCTGTTTTGATCTTTTGCCATCTCATTTTGATCACCAAAAGCCAAGTATAAATGTTCACAATGATCATTTCCAACAAGGAGGTCAATATATCACAAATAGGGTTGTCAGATAGGAACAGAAGCTCACCTACAGTGCAGGGATACGATACAAGACATGCAACAAGTGACCAGTAACGCCTTAGTCTATTAGCAGAAAAACTAGTTAAAATAATTCAGCAGTTCTTTTTTATCTTGGGATCTAACTCTTCAAAGACAGCAGGTCACTTCTACCTTTTTGGAGGCGTATCTTTCGACGGGATTTCGATGCCTGAAAGAAGCTATTGTTTTAATTGGATTTCCATCACAGTGAATGACGGCTCTGGAGAAAAACCCTGACCAGACGTTAATCTGGATTAGAAAGGTTTAAGGGTGGCGGGGGCCTCATCACATAAAAACCCTTTTGAGTGTCGACTCAGCTCATTACGTTGGAAAGTGAAGAGGTTAGATTGTGTTTCCTCTCATCTGAGTGAGAATGGAAGCTGTTGAAGCAATTTGATGTTTGGCTTTAATTATCAGTGCTTTGGATATTTCTCAGACTTTACTGGATGATGATTTGTTCAGCACCTGTCCTGTGAAGAGTTTTCTGTTTCATTCAGCCTTGTAACCGTACAGTATGCTTCACTTACACCTGGGACTTTGGCATTTTTGTCTGGTTAGTGGTTTCCTAAAGTCTGGTGGAGATATTATTTGATGTATTGCTGAAAAGAGATGAGTTTAATGCCAGTTGCACCACTCTGATACCAGTAAACCCTGTGCAAACACCTAACTCTGTCAGAATCAGACTTCCTATAAAGCCAATAATCATAGGCTAATGCAACATTTTAAACTTCATGCATGCACACAATAAAGTAAAGAGTTCTTTAACTAGTCCAAATAAATCAAAAGCCAATGAAGTCAAAGAAACACCTTTCTAGTCAGCGTTTCCGCCAGGGGGGCGTCTTGCCGTCATTTGACACTCGCCCTGAACTCGAGCCGTGGGCGTCCAAAAAGATTAATAATTCGAGAGAAGATTGAGAGTTTTTATCGCTTGAAATGACGAAAAGGAAAAAGGACAAGGACATCCCTCTGTAGGAGGGGCAAAGGAGTCATCGGCGGTGCTACAGCACAACACGGAACGTGCACGTTTTGGACGCGATGAGGGGGGGGGGGTGCTAGTGGAGCACACGCGTGAACTGCGAGTGCCGTAGCCTCGCAGCGGCGAAACTGAGGGTGTTTCTCAATCGCGAGTACGCTTGCTTGGTAGCACATGTCTGCCGAGCATCTTGCTTCAGAAGCGAGTCAAGAATACTTCCTGACATTCGGAAAACAAAGAGTGGAACAGGCTAGCAAGTGTGCAGGTGTGCGTCATATGAGAGGCCCCGCCTTACATCTTCCGCCACAGATTTGGGGAAATTGGTCCGTGCGCAAAGCATTGTGGGTATTTTAAGACCGCGGAGTCTACTCATGTGCAGCCTCGATATTTCTCCAAACGGAGTACGCCGGGCTCGGTAGATTTCCAAGTATGCTGGAGATTGGAACAGTACTTCGGCGGCACTCGATGACGTAGTATGCTTGAAATAGTGGCTCTGCAGCAGCTTTACTCACGATTGAGAAACACCCCCAGGCTCCGTGGTAAACTGTGGTAACATGAAGAGTCGTTTGGGAGCCGAAAGAGCCGGCGCTTTAAGAGAGCCGAGTCAAATGATCCGGCTCACTAACATAAAGAGATAGTATCTATAAGGGACGGCTCAATTCAATTCACCGCTTTCGGGGTGGACGCCCTCTCAGCCCTGGTCTGGCGGAAACACTGTTTCTAGTGCTTCCTCAGTCTTAATCATCTTTGCGTGACATAGAAATGGTTTCATGAATATCATTTAATGCAACTTTAATATTTATTTGATCTGTTAGGGCTGTAATGATGTTCAATGTTCCACTAAATCTTTGGAATTTCAGATTTATAATTAATCCGTACCTCTCTAAAAATAGTGTTAATACAACACTAAATGGTTTTTGCCAAAAGCCCTTTGAGGGAAACTTAATTTACACCCTGCATTACGTTCACTGACCATGCTTTTGCATTTGAATAGTTTTTTTAACCCTCAAGTAGATGAGAACAGGGATGTTTTACTCACAACGATCACCTGGCACAACCCTACAATCTGTAATCCCACCCTACACGAACTGGGACCAGGAGTTACATAATGCACCTTCTTTGGGAAGCAAAATGTCTCTTTGTGTTTTGCATTGTCCTTAAATCTATTCAGGACTGCAGCCTTTTCATTGCTAAAAGCACTCTGAAAAGATGGAGTCATCGGCAAAGAGGGTATGCATAAAAGACAGGGAGGGTTCCACTTCCTCTGGACTTTGTTTCTTTCCGCAGGAAGTGGTTTCACCTGTATATTCACACAGTGCTGATGTTGCTTGTTTATGTAATAGGATCATTGAGAGAAACTTAAAATTAGCGAGGATTTCTATTCATGTTCTTCGCTTGGGCTCCACTTTACATGTGTTTGTATAGGTGTTGAACATGGTGAAATCAAAGAAGGCGGTTGCTAACAAGTGTCTGAATAAGACTAGTAAACGTCATCACACCCAACATTAGCCTCCTTTAGTTTAGCGGTGGTGACGTGAAGTCATGTGACCGTGCTGTAGTTCCTTTATAGCCCAACATTAGCCTCCTTTAGCTTAGCGGTGGTGACGTGAAGTCATGTGACCGTGCTGTAGTTCCTTTATAGCCCAACATTAGCCGCCTTTAGCTTAGCGGTGGTGATGTGAAGTCATGTGACCGTGCTGTAGTTCCTTTATAGCCCAACATTAGCCGCCTTTAGCTTAGCGGTGGTGACGTGAAGTCATGTGACTGTGCTGTAGTTCCTTTATAGCCCAACATTAGCCGCCTTTAGCTTAGCGGTGGTGATGTGAAGTCATGTGACCGTGCTGTAGTTCCTTTATAGCCTAACATTAGCGGCCTTTAGCTTAGCGGTGGTGACGTGAAGTCATGTGACCGTCATGTAGTTCCTTTTTAGCCCAACGTTAGCCACCTTTAGCTTAGCGGTGGTGACGTGAAGTCATGTGACCGTGCTGTAGTTCCTTTTATAGCAAAACGCCTAAGTATCATAAACGTGTGTTCTGCAATAATCCAAAATCACATGGAAAAATCCCACTGGCTTTTTGTCGAAGGAGCTCTTGCAACGCTAACTTCTCTGTCAGTCTACAACATTATTTTACTCTTAAGACCCTTCCTGTTTTAAAATACTTTCTCCACTGATTCTTCTTTTCTTTTATGTCAGTATTGTATCATCAGTGATTCAACACCTGATGTTTAGGGTACCAGCCTCTTCTCTCCTCATGCTTGGTTAATGTTGAACGTTTTGGTCGCAAACATTTATATAACTCCTAATCCTCTCATATTTTTCTCTCATCCTTCTGTTTCATATACCATATTACTAAAGGCGGCTTCAGTGACCCAGTTTCCTCGAGAGGAAATTGTAATTTCACAGGTCTGTGCTCACTGTTTTTTCACTCGCAGCTACGTGGAAGTATACAAATAAAGAAATAAACGGAGCCAGGTGCTCGGCTTCTGTTTGCTCTTCTCCTCTTTGAAGAGTCGCATGTTTACTCAGCCACTCTGACACCTGTAGGGCTCATATATAACACACACATACCTGCTTCAGTTTGGTGGACTGTGTTGCCTTTGTTCTGTGTAGTGGATAGAAATAGTAAGAGTTTCTATTTTGATTGAGAATGAAACTTTACCGACACCTTTTCTCTTTGTTTTCAATTAGTTTTGTGATCGGCCTCGCATTCCCCATAAAACGACCAATATGCTGGTTTTCCTCTCTATATTTGCTGTTTTAAAGTATCAGGTACCATTTTCACCATCCAAACTCCTTCCGTACCCCCCAGTTTGTCCATAATGCTGATGTCTGATAGAGATTTACGATGTCATCTCTCCCACACTGAGCTCTCAGCGTCTCTTTTATCTTGCGGTGAAACTCCTCTTATGTTAATGTCATCAGAAAAAGTGCCGTCTGCTCCTCTCAGCGTTCTGCTTTCTGAAGCTTTGCTGTTCAGCTGTTTTCCCGTCTGTGATTGATGTCTGACAGAAAGATCCAGACGCTCTTCTCTCTGCTATCGATTCTGTTTCACTTAAGCCATAATGAAGTATTGGTCAGCCTCAGCAGTGCTTAGCAGGTGAGAAGAGCCTCCAGACACTCCACTTAATTACAATCTGTGTGTGTGTTCAGCTTCTCTTTGCACTGTGGTGCTGCAGGAGGAGGGGCCACGACTCATAATGAAATTAGATAAGAACTGATGAGTATTTACAATTCACCGGGAGGTACATTCACATGTTCAGGGATGGAAGAAGTACTCGGATCCTTTAGTACTCTGCATTTTGAATGATTTTTAAGCAAATGTTCGGAAAAACACACTTAAAGCATCAGACGTACATCTGTAAAAACTTGGTTTACATATGGGCTTCATGATCTGAGAAAAATGTGTATGACAACAGTATTACTTCTGTTAAAACACTAGGTACTAATCACTCCTGCATCTCTGTGTTTTTCAGTAAAACGCTTTTATAGAAAAAAGCGCTTGTTGAATAAAAAGGACATTTATTCAACATCCTTCCATTTAGCAAATTGACTTTCCGCTAGGGCTGTGCGATTATGGCAAAAATCATAATCCCGATTATTTTGGTCAATAATTGACATCACGATTATTAAATACGATTATTCATTGACTTTGAAAACATCCATTTATTGAACTTTAAAAAAAAATACAAATAATAATTTGAACAGTATCTTATAACTGTTGATTACCCTGAACGTATAATTCAACTGAAAAACCAATAAATAAAATAAATGATACATTTATATTTACATTTAAATAAATAATCAAAATAATAAATACCAATAAACAAGATCAACAAATATTTTGGAGCGCACTTCAACAAGCTACTAAACATATATAAATATGATAAATACAAATAAATGAGATCAAATATGTTGCAGTGCACTGTCACAACCTAGCAAAGCAAAATAATCGTTTTTTTCGATTATGTTGTTTTCGTAATTGTGGAAGGCCAAAATCGTAATTGCGATTAAAATACGATTAATTGCACAGCCCTACTTTCCGCTGCAGCTCCAGAAACAATCGAAAAATAAAAACGCAAATTTGTAAAACGTAAATTTGTAAAACACATGCGCATGAAGAAACGTCTTCAGCAACTTGATAACACATGCAGCATTTAGAAAACATTCAGCAACTTGAGGAAAAGCTGCGCATGTTACCTAACATTTTATTGGCTTATTTGAACAACGTGATCACATGACTCCTTCTGATGTTACTGCATATCTGCTGTAAACTAGCTAGCTAACGTAGCCTATCGAGAAATATTGCCGTCTCTCAAGATGTGTTTAGTTGACTTTGCGATGACGATAAATAAACAACATATTGCACTGCCTTATTTCATTATTAAAGAGAAGATTGCTCAAATAAGGTCTTCAGACTTTTTTCTGATCGTTGTCTTTTGTGGGTAGTACTGGATCCTTTTAAGATCACCTTCAAACAACTTAAAATCATCAGTAAATTATCAAAGAGACCCAAATAGACATTGTTTTCGTTTTCTTACTCAATATCAAGCCACACTTATTGTTTTTACTTCGGCTGTGAGTTTGTGTGTGCTCAGGATGAGTTTGGCTGTGTTTCGCTATGTATCCTAAACAAGGAAGCAACACCTCCACGGAGCTCAGCGCGATTCACAACGTCCCGACCAATCAGAGCACACTGTGCTCACAGGGAGGGTGGGGGCTGGAGCTATTGGAGCTACAACGAGCCGTTAAAGGCAGAGAGTGAAATTCAGTGAATACAAGTAGTTTACAGAGATGCTGTATGAGAAACCAATGTGAGTTTGGAAAAATGCACAATATAAATCTATTTTAGTAGACCTCAACAATGGAATTATGATCAGTGGAAATGGCCATGACACCTCTCCTTTAAGCTTATCGTTTAGCTGTGTGTGCTTGTGATAATTGAAAGTATTAATTCATTCAGATCCCTCATCCACCAGTGTCCACTTGAGCTTGGATTAAACACCTTTCTACCTGCTGTCATTTATAAACACTTATGGAACAATGCATCGTCTAAACGGCTTTAATTGAACTGTTGACGTTTGCAGAATAATGGGATGACTGTGAGAACTTCCTGAGCAGATTCCCTCAGACAGAAACACAAGTCTCCAGTTACAACCCCTTCAGCCAATCAGCATGCAGATAGCGTACATGTTGGGATGCATGTCAGAAATACCCTCAAGGCACTCATTTCACACACAGACACACACACTTGCATATTGCATACTAAACATATGCTTGTGGTGAAATCCTTGCATTATTTATTGCATGCTGTCAACAACACGCGCCTCCTGATACACAGGAAACCATATGTTCCCCCCCCCTCCTTCTTACTGATGTACATGTATGTTAATGTGTGTGTGTGTGTGTGTATGGCACTACAGATACATGTTCGGGGGAAAATATGTCCTTGAAATCAAGTCTTTTGAACATTTTAACCAAGTTGTATGTAAGGAATACAAGTGCATAAAGGCTTTACTTCAAATCTTATGTAATAAACCTTTGAATATTTAACATTAAGTACATTTCTATCTAACGAAGGTGTGGTTATTGTTTTCAGCAGCTGTAAATGCCGTACATTTGCACCATTTCCAAATAACACTAGTGCAATTGTCTGGCATTGACAACAGTGCCTGACCTATTTACAGACACTAAACCAACGGCAGGATTAAGGGCTTCTTTTGCTGGTATTTGTGGAGATGGACACTTATAAACAGGTTAAGGCGGTGTTTACACCATAACGCAAACGTTCCTGTGTAAATGGGGTCTAAGGGCAGAAGAGAACGTACAGAATATGCTGAATATAATCCACCAATAAAGTGACATCTTTATAGTTATAGATTGTTGATTTCCACATTTTCCACCAGCACATTTCTGCCAAATAAGAGAGACTTCTGCGCATCGTAGCATTTGATTCAGACTAGCCAAATGGGCTATGGCTTGTAAAAGCGATCTTAAAGATATGAGGGTTTTTAATTCTTCTCTCCTTTCTCTTTGCATGCCAAAAGATTGGTGTGTTTCCATACTACTTGTGTAACATTTCCCATGAACATGTCTTTCTTTTTCTCCCCAGTCAACCTTATCTCCCTTAGTTCATCATTATCTAAACACACACTTACATTCAGATTAACAGCAACAAGATACTGAAGTTTATTTTGATATTTCTAGAGCAAATGAGGATAGGAAAAAATACATAAAAAAACCAGTCAGATGGCATTCAGCAGTTTTTTGAAACGTGGATAGATGCAGAGACGCGTCATGCAACAAAGGCTGATAGAAGCAGGGAGTCTGTCATTTTGTGGCGTGCATGTGAGACCACAAACTCCTGTCATTCATTTAGATCATCACAGGAACAGCTACATTTAGGATGTCAGACGCTAAATCTAAACATCTGCCGACTTCATGTTTCTAGACGTGTCGTCGTGTCTGAGCGGTCGTTTATCAGCGCATGGTTTTAACTTTCAGAATGGCTTTTAATCTGGAATTAATGTTGTGTTTTGTGTTTAAAGATAAGAGCTCTATGAATAAAATGCATTATTATTATTATTATGATTTGAAACCTGAGTATTACATTTCTTAAAGACATTTGGACAGTTTTTTTGTTCTTTTTAACATACTGTAGTATTTTGATTAAAATTCTAAATAAAAACTTAAATTCATATAACATGTATATCACAACTGATTTGCTGTATTCACTTGAAACATGAACACATAAACTATTAACTAAATTAAAAAATATATCTTATATTTATATTTTATGTAAATATTTCTCTATTTTATAAACGTTTTTAAAGATTTTTTAAATTTGTTATAATACTTCTATTTTTGGTATTTTACTTACAATGTAATTTATCTTACTTTGTTACCACTATACAACTCCTGTACTTGGCGATTAACCTGATTCTGATTCTGACTCAAACATTTGAAGTCATTTTTAAGGATCAAATCTGCATACCACCTTAAATCCTGGGAAGCGCTGCGTTGCCTTCAGGAGCTTCAGCTGTGAACACACTGCCCTTATATGGACACACTGAAGAGAGAGAGGATATAGAGGGGTGGGTGGGGGGGGGGCAGATACAGAGGAAAATAAGTGTTTAAAGAGTACTCAAGTACTGTACTTAAATACAATTCTTAGGTACTTGTACTTTACTTCAGTATTCCCATGTTTTGCTACTTTGTACTTTTCCTCCACTAAATGTATTTAATACCTTTAGTTACTTTACAGATGTGGATGAATGATGTGAAATATAATCAAGTGTTAAATCAGACTTTAGTTCCACCTGGAGTAAATCCACAAGCTACCCTGCAGTATACAAAGTCATTCAAACTAGCTGCACCTTTACCAGCTTTGAGAACACTTTCATGATCAATCATTATAAAACATATCATATATATTATTCTGAAATGGACCAATCTGCACAATGACTACTTTTACTGTTGCTACTTTAACTATATTTAGATGCTAATACTTTTCTACTTTTACTTGAGGAACATTTTGAATGCAGTACTTTTACTGTAACAGAGTATTCCTACACTCTGGTACTTCTACTTTTACTCAAGTACAAGATCTGAGTACTTCTCCCACCTCTGGGGAGAATACAGAGGGTTTAAAATAGTGAGAGGAAGGAATGTCAAAGGAAAGGAAAGACGAGGAAAGAGTGAGTGAGGGGGAAAGTGATCCAACCTAAACACAGGAAACGCCAACGCTGAAGAAAAAACCTCTTTCTCTAACAGAAGCAGAGATCTGTTACTGCCAGCCTGCTAACTCTATCCTCAAGTGAACTGAACGTATTTTCTCCTGCAGAGGTCAGAGGTCAAAGTAAAAGAATTGTTGTTTCCCACGTTAGAAGCTTCTTGATCATATAGTCGTGCAGTGATGACGTATTTTTTTAGGCCGACCCGGAAGTTAGCATCACAAGGGTTCCCTCTAACATTAGGCTATAAAGGAACTACAGCACGGTCACATGACTTCACGTCACCACCGCTAAGCTAAAGGTGGCTAATGTTGGGCTATAAAGGAACTACAGCACGGTCACATGACTTCACGTCACCACCGCTAAGCTAAAGGCGGCTAATGTTGGGCTATAAAGGAACTACAGCACGGTCACATGACTTCACGTCACCACCGCTAAGCTAAAGGAGGCTAATGTTGGGCTATAAAGGAACTACAGCACGGTCACATGACTTCACGTCACCACCGCTAAGCTAAAGGTGGCTAATGTTGGGCTATAAAGGAACTACAGCACGGTCACATGACTTCACGTCACCACCGCTAAGCCAAAGGTGACTAATGTTAGGCTATAAAGTAGGGATGGGAACAATTAATCGAATATTCGAATATTCGAAATTATTCAGGTATTCGAATAATTATTCATTATTCATTTATTTATTTATTTATTTTTTTTTGGGAGGGATGTCTAAGTTGATTACATATTATCAAATTGAATAATTCAATGTATACGACAGTGCCATAGCGAAATGTGTTAGGTGACGTCTAAAGGTGTGTTTTGCTCCGCTCACCGGTCCCTCACAGCGGGCAGAGCTGCAGGTGCTGATCTCTCTCTCTCGCGTCCGGTACTTCACTCGCGTTTATGTCCAAATCCATCAGATCTAGCTAGTTCTAGCTAATGATATGGCTGCTGCCCCTCCCTACACGCAAATCACGCAGACTCAAACCTCATCTTATGCCCAAATGCGGCGCAAATGCGCTCCGCAGCCGTTGGGAGGTTCCGGCGCTAACAGTTCATGAGCGTGCTCCCCCGTCCCCTGTCAACACTCGCGACACATGAGTGGCCAGCCTAAACAACAATAAGCACTGCTTGGCAACCGTGTGTGGCGGAAAAGTACATAGACATTTTGACAGGAGAGATTTAGTTTTGCCGGTATTCAACATATTTTATCAGTCATAGTCCGGTAATTATTTACACTCTAAGAAGAGTCCTACACAACAGACATGGCGTCAAAAAGGAGTAATGTGTGGAAATATTTCGACCAGGTTAGTGAGTGCGGTGTAGAGTGCAAACTATGCCAAATTAAACTTATATATATACATACTATACCTTGCTATACCCGCAACCTCCGTTCCAGCTGAGAGGGTCTTCTCTACAGCTGGCCTGATTGTGAATCGCCTCCGCACATGAAAGCTGTAGGCCTATAGCTGTCAAACTGTGATCACCAGTTCAATAAATTTGACAAATTCGACTTGGTTTCTATACTTATTTGAACATGTATTTATTTATTCCCAAAAGTTATTGACCCACATTTTTTTTTATAGGATATGTACATTTCGGTTAACCGGTTAAGCGTTTTTTGGGGGGTCGAATATTCGAATATACATTTGCTTTCAAATTCCCATCCCTACTATAAAGGAACTACAGCACGGTCACATGACTGCACGTCACCACCGCTAAGCTAAAGGTGGTTAATGTTGGGCTATAAAGGAACTACAGCACGGTCACATGACTGCACGTCACCACCGCTAAGCTAAAGGTGGCTAATGTTGGGCTATAAAGGAACTACAGCACGGTCACATGACTTCACGTCACCACCGCTAAGCTAAAGGTGGCTAATGTTGGGCTATAAAGGAAGTACAGCACGGTCACATGACTGCACGTCACCACCGCTAAGCTAAAGGTGGTTAATGTTGGGCTATAAAGGAACTACAGCACGGTCACATGACTGCACGTCACCACCGCTAAGCTAAAGGTGGCTAATGTTGGGCTATAAAGGAACTACAGCACAGTCACATGACTTCACGTCACCACCGCTAAGCTAAAGGTGGCTAATGTTGGGCTATAAAGGAAGTACAGCACGGTCACATGACTGCACGTCACCACCGCTAAGCTAAAGGTGGCTAATGTTGGGCTATAAAGGAAGTACAGCACAGTCACATGACTTCACGTCACCACGGCTAAGCTAAAGGCGGCTAATGTTGAGCTATAAAGGAACTACAGCACGGTCACATGACTGCACGTCACCACCGCTAAGCTAAATGCGGCTAATGTTGGGCGTGATGACGTTTACTCGTCTCATTTATACACTTGTTGGCAACTGCCGCTTTTTAATTCACCAGTGAGGTATTTACTGACGTATTTTAAGTCATAGAATAAAAATCTCTCCAGCTTGTGTTGACCACAGACCTTATTTCAGGCTAACAGTTACGTTTAGATAAAGGTCACCTGCTTCGATGTTGTAATTGATATTGAAATAAGTAATCTCTCCCTTTTCTGGTCTTTTTGAGTGTATTGGATAACAGACGTCAAAACATAGATACTTTAAATTATATATTAAATAGAAACTTGGCAAACTGCAGGCACTACAATGTTTGTTACCTTGATAACTTTCCAGAACTGTAAAATCCTGTCTCAGTATTTATAAACCTCTGCAGAGTTTCAGGGTCTGATTTAAAGGTCTTTAAACTGTATTTCTTGGATCATATTTCATGTTTCTTGTACCTGAAGCAACACTTTTATTGTTTTTGGCTGCTTGTGGGCAACTCTACGATTTATTCCTCTGATAAAATACTTCATGTGTACATTTTGCTCCAGAGCTCTTTAAACGTGAAACACTGAGTTCAGGTCAGTTTTAATGAAGCTTTTAAGCAACTTCACTGACTGCCTGCCTGCAGGAGGAGAAACAGCACTCAGAAAACACTGTGTGTGTCTGTTTTTGTGTGTGTGTGTGTGTGTGTGTGTGTGTGTGTTTGTCGCATTTGTGAGTGAGTGTGTGTGCTCATAAATGACAGCAAGAGGTGACTCCTGCATTACTATAGGTGTGTGTAATCATGTGTGTGTGTGTGTGTTTGTAGGTGTGTGAGTGCATGTGTGTGTGTGTTTGTAGCTGTGTGTGTTTGTAGCTGTGTGTGTGTGAGTGCATGAGTGTGTGGGCTCATAAATAAGAGGTGTCTACTTCTTTATGATTTTTTTGTGCAGTGCGACACATATTTCTGCTTGGGGACGTTTCTTGCATTAGATGTGTTTAAGCGTGTGTGTGTGTGTGTTTAAGCGTGTGTGTGTGTGTGTGTGTTTAAGCGTGTGTGTGTGTGTGTGTGTGTGTGTGTGTGTGTGTGTGTGTGTGTGTGTGTGTGTGTGTGTGTGTGTGTGTGTGTGTGTGTGTGTGTGTGTGTGTGTGTGTGTGTGTGTGTGTGTGTGTGTGTGTGTGTGTGTGTGTGTGTGTGTGTGTGTGTGTGTGTGTGTGTGTGTGTGTGTGTGTGTGTGTGTGTGTGGTGTGTGTGTGTGTGTGTGTGTGTGTGTGTGTGTGTGTGTGTGTGTTGTGTGTGTGTGTGTGTGTTGTGTGTGTGTGTTGTGTGTGTGTGTGTGGTGTGTGTGTGTGTGTGTGTGTGTGTGTGTACAGAAGGGCCCTGTCACCCTGAGTTGAGTGCGAGGTGAAGTGACAGATTTGGATCAGCAGGGGAGTCCAGCTACTGTAACTGTGCCACACATTTAATAATGCAGCAGATTTAATTCACACACACACACACACACACACACACACAATGGAGAAGCAGCCTCCGTGTTTCTGGGGAGCATTTTTAAGGTGACACAGTCTGAGTGTGAGGCCAGACAGTCTGGAGGACAGAGAGAGACGCAGAGATTTATCTACCGGCTGCTTTCTGCTTGATCTCAGGTAAAGAAATATCAATTTATATCCATATATCATCAGCATTTGAACATATTGGTAGTATTAGGGTAAACAGACCCTTGCTGTGATGTTGTGTTATTGATCAAAACAAGTAAGAGGGCTGCTGGTTTCGCATTGGAACAAATAAAAGCTGCAATTAATAGTTGCTTTATTAGATAGGAGTTACTTAATTGATCCCTTATTGGGGAATTGTTTGGTTACAGTAGCACGTGTAAACAACAGTACATGAGCTAAAAAGTAGAATACAAATAGAGAAATAACACAAACAGTAAATATACACACTTATTAACAAGCAAGACTTTCATTCATTTGCTGATTTTCATGATTTTAAGCTTATTTTTGTCATAAATGATTGTATATGTGCTGAATTGCAACAGGTATTTGTACATTTTTTCTTATCAATCATAGACAAAACGATCAATTTATCAATAGATGAAATAATCTGAACATGTTTTGTTTATCTCGTAACACATAGTACACATAGTATCAGAAGTACATGTGGCAGAGTTAGCAGAAATGCTCATTTATATCCTTGACTCCTATAAAAAATAAAAAAGACTCAGTTGATGGCGGATAGCTAAAGACCGATGAATAGTGAAAGGGTACAGGGGCTTATGGGAAATGCGGTCTTTGCAAAAACTCAATCAGTTTCATTACCAGTGATTTCAGTGCTTTAAAATGCTTGAATAAGCAGCTTTGAATAAGTGATAAGTAATTAAAAATGTATGTTGATGACAAAGGCATCTCTTAGTTCTTTTAAAAGCATGCTCTGAACATTATCTCTGGTGAATACTTTCTTTAATTTGTCAAGTAAACCAAACCTGTGTGTGTGTGTGTGTGTGTGTGTGTGTGTGTGTGTGTGTGTGTGTGTGTGTGTGTGTGTGTGTGTGTGTGTGTGTGTGTGTGTGTGTGTGTGTGTGTGTGTGTGTGTGTGTGTGTGTGTGTGTGTGTGTGTGTGTGTGTGTGTGTGTGTGTGTGTGTGTGTGTGTGTGTGTGTGTGTGTGTGTGTGTGTGTGTGTGTGTGTGTGTGTGTGTGTGTGTGTGTGTGTGTGTGTGTGTGTGTGTCATGACATTAGAGAGGCTGCTGCTTCACCCTTATAATGGCTACACACACGCAGCACCTCCTGCCTCGCACACTTTTGACGTTCGTTTCCTCCCTTCACACATTCACCGAGTGACAGCCGCAGATAAGAACTCTTAAAGGTCTTCTGTGTGTGTGTGTGAGACTGATTCATTTCAGCTAACACCTGATTTGAGAAGTGTGTACTTCCTCAGCTCTGAGGTCATGTTTAGCGTCACATGGGTTTATTTGTTGAACCATTTTTAAAGGCTTCATATTTTAATTGAGTGTCATTCTTTTTTTTTGATTTAACATTTTCTGTATTTAATAATATGGTTTTTAGAACCGCTACAACAATCTGATAAATCATAGAGTGAAAAATGAAAAGGCGCATTCATACGACACACTTTGTGAAATGCTGCTTATTATTTATAAAGTCACATGATGCATATCACCTTTTTCCATCAAAGAGAAATTATAAAAGTCTGGGGGGGCTCTGATGTGGGATAAAAGGGAGTTCCATGTCTTTGTGGCTTTAATGGAACAGGGTGTGTGTGGCCTGAGTGCTTTTCCAGCTAGGTGTGTGTGTGTGTCTCTAAGTGTGGTCTGGATGTGGTGGACAGTCTGTCAGATATCGAGGTCAGACGAAGGAGCAAAGAGAGGGGAAACACTCTGGAGATGAAATAAAGGATGAAAGACAGGAGGGTCTGTACACAGGATTTATTTTAACATATGTCCATAATGTTTCAGACAACATAAAAGATTGATGGAGATGAAAAGGCTGGAGGTTTGAGTCTTATTGAGACAGAGGTGGAGCTGAAGGGGTCTGCACATATATATGGTTCATAATAGTATGTAGTGTCTCTACTTTAAAGAGTCCTCTCCTGCTGATGTTCAGGTGTACTGTATATCAGTATGTAGTGTCTCTACTTTAAAGAGTTATCTCCTGCTGATGTTCAGGTGTATATCAGTATGTAGTGTCTCTACTTTAAAGAGTCCTCTCCTGCTGATGTTCAGGTGTATATCAGTATGTAGTGTCTCTACTTTAAAGAGTCCTCTCCTGCTGATGTTCAGGTGTATATCAGTATGTAGTGTCTCTACTTTAAAGAGTGCTCTCCTGCTGATGTTCAGGTGTATATCAGTATGTAGTGTCTCTACTTTAAAGAGTCCTCTCCTGCTGATGTTCAGGTGTATATCAGTATGTAGTGTCTCTACTTTAAAGAGTCCTCTCCTGCTGATGTTCAGGTGTATATCAGTATGTAGTGTCTCTACTTTAAAGAGTCCTCTCCTGCTGATGTTCAGGTGTATATCAGTATGTAGTGTCTCTACTTTAAAGAGTCCTCTCCTGATGATGTTCAGGTGTATGTCAGTATGTAGTGTCTCTACTTTAAAGAGTCCTCTCCTGCTGATGTTCAGGTGTATATCAGTATGTAGTGTCTCTACTTTAAAGAGTCCTCTCCTGCTGATGTTCAGGTGTATATCAGTATGTAGTGTCTCTACTTTAAAGAGTCCTCTCCTGCTGATGTTCAGGTGTATATCAGTATGTAGTGTCTCTACTTTAAAGAGTCCTCTCCTGCTGATGTTCAGGTGTATATCAGTATGTAGTACCTCTACTGGGACATGTCTCCATGCTTTAATGTTCAAAAAGCTCTTTATTTTTCTCTTACTGCCTGTGCTGCAGCACCTCTTTTCACCCTCTATTTGAAACCAGAGCCCAGTCTGCTCTGATTGGTTAGCTGGCCGTCTCTGTGTTATAATAGCCATGATTTAACAGAAATTGCAACAGTTGTTTTTGTTTTTTCTGCATCTAGAGTCTTTTGACATGTAGGGAAGGTTTTGTGACACTTATATCACTAATGCATTATTATATTTAGTACAAAATATTCATTTTCTGTCCATAAACCCCAGTTTCTGCAGTGATTTAGACGTGGATCTGTTGCACTTTGGTTCTGTTGGCCGTGTTATAAACATCCATACATTTCCAGCGATTGCAACAGTTGCTTTTCTTTGATTGCAGCCGGCCTGTTGCCTGTCCTTGCAACAGAAAGCTTTTTATAATAAGTGGATCATGATTTCAGATGAAGGCAGGGATGCAGGAGGGTTTTTCCTGCGAGTGTTTTTCAGCAGCGCTGCATTATCAGAATACCACGCGCTCCTCTGTCCGTCTGTCATCACGTTCCCCTCACAGGACCACCTGCTGAGGGGAACCACAAATATGACTCTTCCATCTACGGCTTTATCCTCCATCCCTCAGCGCTGCACTTCATGCTGCTGTTGCTGTTTTGATCAACATGAGCTCAACGCGACAACGAGCGCAGAGAGAGAGAGGTCTGTTTAAACTCTGCAGGTTGATTTTATATAGTACCGCTTATACTTAGCTGTTTCCTGTTACGATTCACATCAACCTATGGCATTTTATTCCCAACCCTGCTGTTGTCTTTGGGTCCAATTTGACCTATTTCCAATTACAACATGTATGTCAGAACATTACATTACATTACATTACATTACATTACATTACATGTCACTTGTCAGACGCTTTTATCCAAAGTGACTTACATACTCAATACTGTGGACAATCCCCACAGGAGCAATTTGGGGTGAAGTGTCTTGCCCAGGGACACAACGACATGCTGACTGCAGTGGGGTTTGAACCTGTGCTCCCCTGATCCGAACACCAACGCACTAGTCCACTGCGCCACACGCCTCCTTCACACGGTTATTTAATCTAATTGCCACTTAAATAACATGGTTGAACAAGAATGAATGGTTACTACATTCAGTGGATTAGGGGTGTTTTATTCAAATGTACAGCACCTGTGGTCTTCCTGTTAAAATGTTGATTTAATTTCTGATTCAACTTTGACATATACCAGTCTACGATTATCAACCTTTTTTTCCTCTGTTTTTAACTATAGTTACAATACTATAACATTTAAGCCTTTTTTGAAACTTAGAAAATGTTGTTTAAATTAGGTTTCTTGTCCTCAACTTCCAAGATAAGTAATACTAGATATATTTTTGTTAAAGTGGTGTTTGTTGAAAAGGGTAATGGAGTTAAATAACATGAACTTTATTTTATTTTAACTTCCCATTTAAAGTCAGTGTAATGTTTTACTTTTGCTTCTCTGCAATTGTTAGAGCCGTACTTTACTTTAAAACGTTGTTCACGAACACTAAGCTTTGGTCAATTAATAAAAAAAAGTGAATATCCTTGAGGGATCTCTTTAACTGATATCAGCACAACAAATAATGTAAAAGCAAGTTGTGAAAAATGACAATGAAGTCAAGAAAACCCCCCAAATTCCCCCCAGAAATGACCAATTAGTCGACTATTTGCCTAAGACAGTGATGCCCTATAATTAGGTCCAAACACAATATTGCCACGCAGTCTTGTGTCCGGTTTCCAGCAAAACCTGCATGTGGATCAGTTAGAGCAACCGATCAAGGTCCATCACTTTGTCTACGTACTTTTGTCCATGATGGGATGTGTATTCTGTCTTCCTCTCAGCCACTCTCTGTTATCTCTATTGGCTTCAGAGCTGCAATGCTTTGCTGATCTTGTCTGGTGTGACGGAGGCCGTGTTCAAGGAGGCGTCCTCCTCCACCTCTGTGCTTCTCCATCTTATCTGGCCAAGAAATAAGCTGCTGTCGCCCCTTTAGCTTTAAAACTGATAAGCTAGGCTAACAGTTTAGCTCAGGATCAGTATCAGATTCAGTAGACATTCCCAAGGTGACTGTTGTTACTCGATAAGCCGCTGACTACAGTTCAAATCTGAGTGTAGAAAATATAAAGTCTTATATTTCAGCTTTCAGGCATAAAGTCGGCTTTTATTCAAGGATATAACAGCTAACAGTTCATTCCTTAGCCTAAAAAGCGTACACTTTGAGATGTTTATAATATAATAAACTGTATAACCAAACATTTAGACTACATGCTAAGCTACAGGAATTAAAACTACACTACCCATGAGATTTATTTGTATCAGGTTTCTTTAATGCTAATATTTAGCTTGCACACAACACAATTGACTTTTAAATCAAAGACACCGATATGTTCTATCCCAATTTTCATCTTTTTTGTTTTTGTCACGTCATGCTACATGCTAACATGCTTCTTGATGTAGCTTTGATATAGCAGCTTTTAAAGAAAGTGTGGCGACGTAAGTCACTTTGAAGATTGAGCCAAAGACTTGATAATCCAGGCTTTATTTGTGACTCAATTAATAATAATAACCACCTACAAATGAAGGGATAATGGGGGAATGAACATCTGTAACCTAGAAGCCATTTATGCTAACAACGCTAATGCTCCAGCACGGCGGTTCAACCTTCAGGTGATTTTATCAGCACGGCTGCTGGCAGGCGACCTCGCCTCGGGGGCGTCATAAATTGATTTCCCACTCCGCTTCATAACCTTCTGATGGCTTTAGATCGGCAGATTTAGATGCTAACTGCAGCTAGCAAGGCTAATACCCCCCTCCCTTTATCATAATGCAGCAGGTATATCTCTTTCTGCTGTATCATGCTGCTGCAGCTGAAGGAGAAAGAAGGTGGAGATGTGGGAACCAGAGTTTCTTTTTTACAGTCAACATAGTATTTTACTTGCAGGATAGTTAACACATCTGGTTAGACATAATACCTATTATACTAGGAGAGATGTATTGTGCTTTAAAACAAGAATGTAGGGCTGTTTAACATCATAGACACTGACCTATTGCGGAAAAACACCAACAAAAAGGACTTTAAAATAATGTTTACAAAAACCAAAAGCTCTGTTACTTCTGTTAGATGTTGGGTTACTTATTGCAATGCCCCCTACTTCCAATAGATCATGATTTAACCTGGTTTTTCTTTGACAAATGGCCATGGTATCAGTGCAATAATATACTTTGAAGTTTCTTGATATTGATGGGGCATTTCCACCTCGTTTCTCCATGTGCTGTTATGCTAGCAGTCCACCATTCATGTATCTTTGCTCACAAACGTTAGTAAGCGTGCGATTGCAGCTGCAGAGGATTCCTGTGCTTCCCCTGCTGTGTCAGAGGTATTTATAACAAACAGACGGAGATAAATGGAGTAAAGTCGACTTTTCTTTCCCTTTTATAGTCACAACTCCTCAGCTGTTAGTGTGCGAGGTTTCATCTTTGTGTTTGTCTTCCAAGTAGAACAAGCACATCTGTTCCCATGTCTCAGCTCTGCAGGGATTTGGTTTAATGGAGAGATGTAATGTAATACAGGGATTATTCTGTAGCAGTACAATGCAGACAGATCCAGTATTTTTTTATCTGAGTGTACCTTTAACTCGGATCACTTCCCTCGAGTCCTGCGACAAAACCTGGAGTGAAGTTTTTTTTCAGGGGGGTCAAAGCCCTCGGGGTCCAGTTTCAGATCCTAATGCCAAACAGGCTGCTTTTCAATAACTGGTTATGAAACTGTTTGCTCAGCCTGCAGGACAATAACTGGATTTGAAATGGTTTCATGGGAGCAGAAATGCAGTCCAGAGCATATTTTAGAGAAGGGAAATTAGCTTTGCACAAAACATAGAAGCTAAGTGAATCAAATTACAAACCAAAATACAATTGGAATAGCTTTACAAACACATAAAGTACCCAAAAAGCTCATTCGTTGCTGTAAAATACTGTATTTTGCAGATTTTAGAAAAACCTAGAACCCAAAAGGACTTCAGATAAAGGAGCAGACTAAGTGCACATTTCTGTCATGTTCGCCTGTATTCATGCTGCCTGTTTGCACTTGTTCTCACCCTTGACTTTGTGGTTTTGCTGACTCTAAATATCACTTTGCAGTCAGACTGAATACTTTAAATCAGCAGTTTTCCATATTAACACAATATTGGGATCAGAGGTTGATAGTAGAAGAAGTCGGAGCTGTTGAGTATTGGATATTGAAATGAGTGTGCAATTCTTGGACACAAAACTTGAAACCAAGTGTTGAGTTAAGGTGAACAAATGAGCGTCCTAAAGGTTGAATACATGTCTTATTCTTAGTTTAAATGTCTTAAAAAAGGGATTAGTATCTGTCAAGCTGCACCTTTAATGTTTAATATGAAGATTAAAACAATGAAACATTACCATTTATGCTCTAAAAACAACATCACCTTTTCCCAACTTGACGGTATATGGTATTTTATTGAAGAAATGTGGACTGATCTTTGATACTCTGTATTTATAAACAATCTCCAGCACTTTTACTTTTATTGTAGGTTCAAACATATCAGATTACAAACTCTGAACAAAATCACCAAAGTGTCTGTTTACCCAAAGACATTATTAAAAAGGGAATGTGAAACCGGAGCAGCAGAAATCTGATAATAGAGCAAGAAAAGAACCATTGTTATGGATCCACCAACAATTACTGTGTGTGTGTGTGTGTGGTGTGTGTGTGTGTGGTGTGTGTGGTGTGTGTGTGTGTGTGTGTGTGTGTGTGTGTGTGTGTGTGTGTGTGTGGTGTGTGTGTGTGTTGTGTGTGTGTGTGTGTGTGTGTTGTGTGTGTGTGTGTGTGTGTGTGTGTGTGTGTGTGTGTGTGTGTGTGTGTGTGTGTGTGTGTGTGTGTGTGTGTGTGTGTGTGTGGTGTGTGTGTGTGTGTGTGGTGTGTGTGTGTGTGTGTGTGTGTGTGTGTGTGTGTGTGTGTGTGTGTGTGTGTGTGTGTGTGTGTGTGTGTGTGTGTGTGTGTGTGTGTGTGTGTGTGTGTGTGTGTTCCAGCCAAATCTAAAACAGGCTCTGGTTGATGTTAATTTGAAGCTGTTGTTACTGTCTGAACCGCAGGATGTACGAATACAGTTTTTAAAAATATTTTTTCAAAGTAAAATGAGTGGCTGCTCTGTTGCTTCAAAATAATTTGTTGCCCTGTGGGATTGTGGGAAATGTAAGCTATTGTTAGATAATGTACATTCCTATTTACATTCCCAGTTAAGTGACAGAAGACTGAGGTCAGTGTGTGTGTGTCAGCGCCTTGATGCAGAAGTGTGTTTTTGTCTAAGCGTGTGTGTGTGTGTGTGTGTGAGCAGGATGTCTGCCTCCTGACTGGGTCGTCTTCTCAGTTCCCTTCTGTCTTTTTTCAACATCCTGTTTTCAAACATATATACATGAACACACACATGGACCCTCATTCCTCTGAAGCTGGAACACACACACACACACACACACACACACATACATACATACACACACACATACATACATACACACACACACACACACACACACACACACACACACACACACACACACACACACACACACACACACACACACACACATTTGTTTCACAGTGGGGTTTTACAGATTACAGATCGTGTTTAGTAATGATCTGATTACTTCCTCCACCACTCCAGTTCAGTTTGTCTCAGTGAGCTGTGAGTAATAATGAAACAATGGGTTAAAGTTCACTAGACTTCACACACACCTTGTCCTCTTATCACCTACTTATTACTTCTCTTTTGTCTGTAAAGGTGTGTGTGTGTCTGAACCGCAGGATGTACGAATAACGTTTTTATAGTTTTTCAAAGTGAAATGAGACGCTGCTCTGTTGTTTTAAAATCCTTTGTCGCCCTGTGGGATTGTGGGAAATGTAGACTATTGTTAGATAATGTACATTCCCATTTAATTGACAGAGGACAGTGTGTGTGTCAGCGCCTTAATGCAGAAGTGTGTGTGTTTTTGTTTCAGTAGAGGGAGTGGTAGTTGTACTTATTGTAGTATGTGTGGTATTTAATCGTGGTGTATGCAGATGTATTTATGGTGGTACTCTTTAAATGAAAATTATATATTTTTCTGATTTAGATAATGTACATATTGTGAAGCTTGTTATTTTACACATGTACCCTTATCTATAGCACTGCCAGTGGTGATGATAGTAGTGGTATGAGTAACTCTACTGGTGTTACTGGTGTTAAACTGTCAGTGCGGTGGTAAACAACATCACAGAGCTCAGTGTTGTGTTGTTAGTGTTTGTATTATCAGGTAAATGGGGGCCGTTGTGGGCGTGTCTGTCTGCAGGCTGAACAAATAAACCTGCTTATCGTCCATCTAACGGTTACACACACACACTACTGTTGTGGTGAGTGTGTACTTATCTGGAAATATGTGCAGGAGTCAGAAGGCTTCAGGGTTAACTGATAACTGATGATGGAGTGTTTAAAACAGAAGGGAAACAGCCTCTCTCAGGTGTTCCTTGGGATATCTTGCAGAAGTTAAGTATTCCATGTGTTATGTTATTGTTTTGAAAGATTAAATTCCATTTGTGGTTTCCCAAAATAGTCAGCATCATTGTTTCACTTAAAGAGGACCTGTTGTGCTTGTGTGGGTTTTCCCTTTCCTGTAGTGTGTTATATAGGTTTTTAGTGCATGTAAATGGTCTGTGAGTTTCTTGGTTAGCGCTCCAACACATTTTACGTGATAGGCTAAGGGGCATCTCTAAGCGGTTGACCAATCACAACAGAGCCGGCCAGCTAACCAATCAGAGCAGACTGGGCTCTGGTTTCAGACAGAGGGTGAAAAGTAGAGGGACACTACATACTGATATACACCTGAACATCAGCAGGAGAGGACTCTTTCAAGTAGAGACACTACTTACTGATATACACCTGAACATCAGCAGGATAGGACTCTTTAAAGTAGAGACACTACATACTGATATACACCTGAACATCAGCAGGAGAGGACTCTTTAAAGTAGAGACACTACATACTGATATACACCTGAACATCAGCAGGAGAGGACTCTTTAAAGTAGAGACACTACATACTGATATACACCTGAACATCAGCAGGAGAGGACTCTTTAAAGTAGAGACACGACATACTGATATACACCTGAACATCAACAGGAGAGGACTCTTTAAAGTAGAGACACTACATACTGATATACACCTGAACATCAGCAGGAGAGGACTCTTTAAAGTAGAGACACTACATACTGATATACACCTGAACATCAGCAGGAGAGGACTCTTTAAAGTAGAGACACTACATACTGATATACACCTGAACATCAGCAGGAGAGGACTCTTTAAAGTAGAGACACGACATACTGATATACACCTGAACATCAGCAGGAGAGGACTCTTTAAAGTAGAGACACTACATACTGATATACACCTGAACATCAGCAGGAGAGGACTCTTTAAAGTAGAGACACTACATACTGATATACACCTGAACATCAGCAGGAGAGGACTCTTTAAAGTAGAGACACTACATACTGATATACACCTGAACATCAGCAGGAGAGGACTCTTTAAAGTAGAGACACTACATACTGATATACACCTGAACATCAGCAGGAGAGGACTCTTTAAAGTAGAGACACGACATACTGATATACACCTGAACATCAGCAGGAGAGGACTCTTTAAAGTAGAGACACTACATACTGATATACACCTGAACATCAGCAGGAGAGGACTCTTTAAAGTAGAGACACTACACACTGATATACACCTGAACATCAGCAGGAGAGGACTCTTTAAAGTAGAGACACTACATACTGATATACACCTGAACATCAGCAGGAGAGGACTCTTTAAAGTAGAGACACTACATACTGATATACACCTGAACATCAGCAGGAGAGGACTCTTTTAGTCTCAAAGTCACTCTTTACAACCAGCAACACATTCTGTAAACTGATTGAGACTCATTGGATCGTTGAATGTGTTTTAAACTGAAACTCGATATAAGATCATATTTTCAGCGCCACTAACTTCTCGCATACTTTACCTGAGGTATTCATCGCCTCATCTGAACAAAAAAGGCAAGTATAAAAAGCAGAAAAGAGGAAACAGCAGATGTTTAAGTGTGTGTGTGTGTGTGTGTGTGTGTGTGTGTGTGATGTTGTGTGTGTGTGTGTGATGTGTGTGTGTGTGTGTGTGTGGTGTGTGTGTGTGTAGTGTGTGTGTGTGTGGTGTGTGTGTGTGTGGTGTGTGTGTGTGTGTGTGTGTGTGTGTGTGGTGTGTGTGTGTGTGTGTGGTGTGTGTGTGTGTGTGTGTGTGTGTGTGTGTGTGTGTGTGTGTGGTGTGTGTGTGTGGTGTGTGTGTGTGTGTGTGTGTGTGTGTGTGTGTGTGTGTGTGTGTGTGTGTGTGTGTGTGTGTGTGTGTGTGTGTGTGTGTGTGTGTGTGTGTGTGTGTGTGTGTGTGTGTAGTGAATCACCACCTGTTGAGAGTGCGGCGATGAAGCAGCTCGGGGTGTTTGGAGCAGGAATCTTTCTCCAGCTCTCAGATGGAAACAGTTTGCAGCCGCGGCTCATCAGAATGCGTCTGGGTTTGTTAGACCAGACGGGAACATGATGCGGTGTTGAACGCACCACAAATCACTGCTGCTCGCTCTCTGTGTCTCTCCGAAATTCAAATTCAAAGAAGCTTTATTGGCATGACCAAACAGAAAAACCCTTTTTTTACAAAATGACTGAGTATAAACAATAATAAATGACTACATTCATACATTAAACTGATTTGTTCCAAAAAATAAATTAAACTGATTGATTTAAGTTGGTGTGTGTGTGTGTGTGTTCTCCATCTCTTTCCCTCTCCAAATGTAATTTAAAGAAGCTTTATTGGCATGACCGTACAGAAACACAGTATCATTTTACCAAAAGGTACAACAAGCTGAACATAGCTGATGGCTTTCATCAACCAAATATATGATAATATATATACCTTTAGTTATAATAATTGTGTTTGTATGATGTGTGTGTGTGTGTGTGTGTGTGGTCACTTTTCTATCTGTCTCTTTTTTATTTTTGCCTCCATCGATCTGTCCAATTTCTTTTCTGTCTGAGCATGAAATGAAGCAGCTGCTGTCAGACGAGTTGTTAAGGTGGGGAGTCACGGTGTGTGTGTGTGTGTCTGTGTGTGTGTGTGTGTGTGTCCTATCTTCTGCTGCATCATCCGCCCCCTCCCTCTCGATTGAATTCATTACTGTCTATTGGCATGAATGTAACATGAGCCGCACATAGCAGCAATTTATCATGAAAAATAAACAACACAATGACTGTGAATATCTGCCGAATGTATTCCAGATACTCCCCCATCTTTCTTTCTTCTCTTTCTTTTTGATTTCTTTGCACTTCTCCCTATCCGTCGCTGCAGCAGCGGCTGGTGGGAGCAGCCCGGAGCGACCCTGTGGGATAGATCCATTTTAGAGAAACCTGAAATCTTGACAGTTATTGTTTTTTTGTGTTGCTGTGTGAGAGACGGGAGAGAGGGAGGGTGAGACACACACACACGCACACGCACACGCACACACACACACAGGAGCCTCTGAGGCAGTTTGCTCCTGTAGAGAACGTAATGAAATGTGAGCCTCTCTTCCTCCTGCTGGTTCCTCATGCTCCACATACATGGCATTAAAGAGGACCGTACGAAACTCAACTCTCAGGAATATCTGCTCAGTGTGACGGAGTGACTGACCCTCTGCAGGGACGCTCATTTAACTGAGCTGCATTGGTTAGACACACTTTAGAAATTCAACCTGTTGATTGGCCTTCGTCTCTTTTCTGATTCTTTGTCTCTCTTGCTGTGTCTTATCCTGTTTGTATCTACTTACATCTGTTGTTTTAAGTGCACAAGTGCGTCCCAATGCAAAGTATAGCCAAATTCCCGATGAGTGTCCGATTGTGCACTCATAACGGTCAAAATGTCGAGTCTTCTCATGATCAACGGTCACCATCTTGGCTCCGTAGCTGAAGTTGCGGGACCAGCATGGGGTGTAGTGGCTCAGCATTATACAAATGAAAAGTTATACAAATGAAAAGCTTTATCACTTTTTAAGTAACCTCCTACTATACTAGTGTCTGAAAAAATCTAGCGTTGATTTTATCGGGTTAATTGAGCCATCTGTAATGATTTGGTATCGCGAGCGGCATGGATGCTAAATAGCTAAAAGCCACGATAGTCGATTCAGTGTCCTCCAAAGGTCAAGAATGTTAATTGGGTAACTACAAAAATGGGGACAGACATAAACCCATGTGAGTAAAGTCTGTCCTCCACAACAGATATCTTTGTTGATTTAAAGTAGACCTATCATGCTATATTTGAATAATATAGTGTAGGACCATACCTATATAAGGCATATTTATACTTTTCTTTTTCAAAATACCAAACAGATCATGCATTTTAGCCATGCCTCATTTCGCTCAATTTGACATTTTTTAGCTCTGTTTTAGCAAGGGCTGATTCTGTGAGAACAGCACCATCTACAGGCCTGGCATATGTACTACAGCGTCTCCAGCGCTTTCGAACGGCAATGGCCGTGGCTGTCTCCTCCTGATTGGTGGAGTTGGCCCAATAGCCGTAGCGCCACCGTCCTGACGTCAGGACAGTGTTCAAATCTGGATCAGTTTTTATCAGATCCGTTGCAGCCCCTTTTTTAGAGATTTGGGTATGGAGGAAAATAGAGAGGGTTGTGTTTTCTGACACTTGGTGAGTTCCCTGGAACACCGGGGACACATATTCATGTATAAAAGACGTACAAAAGTGCATTTTGCATGATAGGTCCCCTTTAACGTAGGAGTTGGAGTCAAGTGATAACTCATCTCTTGATGCTTAAACAAACTTACCTCAATTCTAGGTCATTCAAGTAAATTGAGGTACTTTTTTACAAACATTGCACTGAAGAAAAACACTTTTTATTGAGATATGATCATCATGGACACAAACTGAAGGTTTCCTCAATTTTTCAACACATTTTAAACCATATCTGCTTTTTAAAAAATAACAATGTGACCGTTTAAAGGAGTTCCTCTCTGCAAACACTTGTGCGGCTTATCGGCATAATTCAGCTCTCTGAGTTTATTTGGTCGCATATTGTCACCGTCTCTTTTCAACATAGGTTTTGACATGATTTTCGGAGATCAGTTTTGACATCTTGACGAGATCCTCCTGTTTTTATCACCTGTCAAAACCCACGGAAAACATCCACCTTCTCCCAATTACTTTTCTTTATTTCATCAGTTTCATCTCTCCATCTTCATCAGCCCTTTATTCATTTAGTTTAACTTTAATCACACGTTTGAAATGAGGTGTGTGTGCAGCTGGAGGATGATGAGGATGATGAGGATGATGAGGAAGGCTCTGGAAGTGTTCATGTCCCTTCCCCACACCAAATCCCCAAATCATTTAGCTACACTTATTTTTTTAAAACTGAGACGAATGAGGAGGGGCAGCAGAGGTGCAGTCGCTCGTTTACGCATCTTAATGTGCTCGTCTAAATGTAAATGAGGATGAGGGGGGGGGTCTGTCTGTCTGTCTGCTGCTAGGGAGATATTTAGAAAGAGGCACAAATATATTCATTAACAGAGTTCAGTTGAGTTCATTGAGCTTCACAGCGTTCACCAGGAGCAGCTGCAGTCAGCATACCTGCTTTTATTTTGATTTGGTCTCTCGGTCAGATTTGGAAGAAATTTGGTTGTTTTATGGCAAAAAATACGAGTTAACTTGAATTTTCTTTCAAGCAGGAATGGCACATTTTAGCTCTTAAAAAATATTACATTTTGTATACATTAATGTTTTTATTATTTTGTATTTAATTGTCTTTTTTATTATGTTTTTCTAGTTTATTTTAGTGTAATTAATTGCAACATTTTAATCTATACATATATTTATGTCTTTTTATTTCATATGTAAAACCTTGCTGTGATAAATCCCAAATTCGGATTAATAAAGTATATCTAATATAATCCTAAATCCTACGTGAAAGTAAACACATTTCTGGTACTTATTCTGAAATACTGTAAATACAGAGTGTATTAGAAGTATTATTTCTGTCGTTGCTCCAGAGGAACTGCCTTTAATTTGAGTCTTCTGTCAAATGAGGCTCAGCGGGTCAAACCGGGATCTGGTTTGTTGATCCCACCACTGCAGAAACAACCACCCATGGTCTCTGTGCGTGTGCGTGTGCGCGTGTGCGTGCGTGTGTGTTGGGGGATTAGCCATATTAGCCATGTTAGAGACACATGTGGCTGCACAGATGCTGTGGAAACTCAATCTGTACAGTTGGAACGATTGCGGTCACTAGAGGTGTGTGTGTGTGTGTGTGTGTGTGTGTGTGTGTGTGTGTGTGTGTGTGTGTGTGTGTGTGTGTGTGTGTGTGTGTGTGTGTGTGTGTGTGTGTGTGTGTGTGTGTGTGTGTGTGTGTGTGTGTGTGTGTGTGTGTGTGTGTGTGTGTGTGTGTGTGTGTGTGTGTGTGTGTGTGTGTGTGTGTGTGTGTGTGTGTGTGTGTGTGTGTGTGTGTGTGTGTGTGTGTGTGTGTGTGTGTGTGTGTGTGTGTGTTGTGTGTGTGTGTGTGTGTGTGTGTGTGTGTGTGTGTGTGTGTGTGTGTGTGTGTGTGTGTGTGTGTGTGTGTGTGTGTGTGTGTGTGTGTGTGTGGTTGTGTGTGTGTGTGTGTGTGTGTGTGTGTGTGTGTGTGTGTGTGTGTGTGTGTGTGGTGTGTGTGTGTGTGTGTGTGTGTGTGTCCTGTTGGTATAACTAAATCCAGTCATGTTCCAGATGAGTTTATTTGAGCAGCTTAGACATGGAGGGATACAGATCTAGACAGAGACGAGACAGTGTGCTATTTATCGTATTAGAAAATAGTTAGTTTTTTGCAATAATAGGGAAATAATAATTGTTTAGATTTCCCATAATCAACTTACTCCATTGCTAAGCCCTTTAAAAATACACATCGTTTATTTTCATACATTATTCAATATAAGGATAGGAGTGGGACTTTCCAAATTGTGTCTGCCAACAAGAACTTGAACTAAATAAAAAAGTCTTACGTTGAATGAAACGATGGTTTACGTCCAAAACTGTTTCTTGAAATAAGAATTTAAGAAAAGCACAAGTCTGAGGACATAAACCTAAGAAGTAATGGATACTCAGCATAACTATTTAGACCTTTAGCTACTTTTAATGGCTGGAAACAGTTTGAAAAACACTTTGCCTGTTGCAGAATTAACCCTTTGACCTTCCCTATACAATAATATGATTTGATCTCATTCAGCACCAGCTCACCCTGCTGGACAACTTTCAAACACAACGCTAATATAAGCAAAGCTGCTGTTTCACACCCAGTTCCTGTGGTCACATTTCAACGCCCTCGGTTCCCATCCTTCTGCTGCCACACGGCTTTCAATCTGCTCTGAGAACTGACAGGGTTTCCTTTCGTAGCCCCCGCATGTACAGTAGGATGAGATGTAGACGTGTGGGTAATATATACTCTATTCTCAGTGTGATTTCTGTTTATGGACACATTACATTTTGAAAGAAGAAGGATGGAGGCCACCACCACTCATTATGTTGTGGAAAATAAACCTCTTTTAAACTGTAATGATGATCTGTAATATTCATGTCTGCAGCCATGTTTGATTTGGGCAGAGACCATGAGGTGTGAACAGCGAGGCGTCAAGGTTTAAAGAGTTTCTGTGTTCCCACACTTCGCAGTGTGTAGGAGTCCATTAGCGGCTTTATAAAGAGCTGAAACAGCAGGGGGGGGGGGGGGGGGGGGGGAGAAGGGTAATAGAAATGGAGATGATCAAAAACAGAAGAAGGGAAAACGCTGATCTTCTGCTGAGTGTTTCTTGTATGAAAGTGGCCGTATTTGTACTCTCTGTGGGCTGATTTTGACTACCATGAGGCATGGGGCGACCATTGGATATAGAGAGCACAAAATGACAATTATTACCTCTACTGTGGACACATTTTTTTCAAGTAGATAAGCAATATGTCCAATCCAGATGATCCATAGTCCCCTGAAATGTCAAAATCAACTCAAAAGTCCTCACCAGGAGTACAAATAAGGCCACTTTCGGGTTAAAACTGCCATTTTGGATCCTGATAATGTCAGAATTGGACTCAGCAACCTCACTAACCCCCAAAACCACTACATTTTGTAGCTATTGTCTGCATAGGATATAATAATAATGCTAATTTTGCAAGTTGCCAAACATATGCAAGTTAGCATTCTGCAGTTTCTATGTACTGTGGACTCGTACTATACATTTCTATCATAAAACTCAACATTTCAGGACTCTATGAGCTGGCAAACAGACATATGTGGGGAAGGTGAGAAGGAAGGGAAATAAAAATGGAAATGATCAAGAACAGAAGAAGGGAATATGGAGATCTTGTGCTGAGTGTTTTTAGTATGGAGCACCAAGAGAGGCAGAGACTGAGCGGTAGTTTCTGAGGCCTGCTCTGCTCTCAGATTGAAACCACATTGTTTTAGCAGCACACGCTGGCATTTCCTCTCGGGGGCTGAAGGGTGGAGGGTTCCTCTCTGCAGCCGACTCTCTCTCTGCAGCTTGGAAGCAGCTTGGAAACAGAGGGAGAAGTCTTCACTTTAGTCTTTAGGTCCTGGAGGGTTGAAGGGTGCACTGGTCGTCTTTCTCAGGCTCTGTCTATCAACTCGATTGAAATGCAAGTTCAGTTTTTGCATCTTCAGGCTCAAAATGAGCGCTGAAAAGCCAACGAGTTACAGTTTGGTGGGTGGCTTTAGTTTGGTCAATGCTGCAGCAAAAACACTTCGTCTTGAGTCATCTTGTCTATTGCACTATACTGTATTATTGCACAATTTCAGTTCGTATATTGTATTGAAGAAGGAATACTTCACAAGTACACTAGTGGAAATTCAGGGTTTTTTGGACATAAGCTAAGATAAGACAACGTTTTATTGAAAACAAAAAGCCTAAATTAAATGGATGAATGAATACAGCTAACTCTATGTCTCTATTTCAGCTGCATAGATGAACCGCTGAACATTCACTTTGTATAATAAGAGTTATAACAACTAAGCACTGACTTGGGGATTTGCTAATGAAATATGTCTAGACATCTTGGTAAAAAGTGGACCACATTTCAGTGAGAAAGTAAATGTTCTGCCTTTTTGAAATACTAATATTTTAACTCAAGGTCCACTTCAAGCTTTTGTCTCCCAAACCAATTCAAAAATTCCTTGAATTGTACCTAAAACTTGACATTAACTGTGACCTCGGTGCTAGATGTAACTACTTCCCACTTCTAAATGAAAGAAAATAAGTAAAAAACAGTCTCTACAGTTCACATTATTACCCAGAATGCCATTTGGCAGTGAGCAGCATGGCGTTGCCTCTGTGATTTCTGGCCCGAGATACTTTATATGCAAAAGAGCAGCAAAGAGGTCAAGGTCCACTTCAAGCTTTTTTATCCCAAAAGCTTTAAAAAATATCACCTAAACCTTGACATTAACTGTGACGTCGAGATGCAACTACTTCCCACTTCTAAACGAAGTAAAACTGCAAAAACATGAAGCAAAAACAAGTCTCTTCTGATGACTGAGTTCACACAGTTCACATTATTACCCAGAATGCCATTTGGCAGTGTGCAGCATGGCGTTGCCTCTGTGATTTCTGGCCTGAGATACTTTTTATGCAAAAGAGCAGAATGGGAAAACCGGTATCTGGGATCTGGGTGTGAAATGCTAATACCGTGTGATGGTTTTACACAGCCTCTGGATTATGTACTCATCTGGGTAAATAAATCTGTGTTAGTGTGTGTTAGTGTGTGTTGTACAGTATGTCATCTGCTGGAATTACATGCACTCTAGTCAATCCACAGCAGAGTATTTACAGTAAAACCAAAACGGGGGTTTAATCGAGAAAGAAATTGGCAACAATCTTTCAGAAAGCTCAGTTTTCCCGACCATTAGCACGGCCCTCTGCTTATGAAGGGCTTATGATTGGTTTAACCTGGACTTATTGGAGCTTTATTTACCCAGTGAACGCTAACCAATCACACGTGTTCTTCTGCAGCAACGCCCGCCTTCACAGCTCACACATTTACAAACTACTGGAGTCAATGCGGTTCGGTTTTTTGTTAAAATCAGGCACAACAGCTTCTAATGGCGCATTTCCACTACTCGGCCTCGCTCGGTATGGCTAGGCCTCGTTAGGACTGGCTCACTTTATGGCGCATTTCCATTACAGTTTAGGAACTGGGGTAGTATCTATAGTAACGCAGTGTAGGCGGAGCCGTGACGTCATCTTCAATGAGAACCCCAGAAAAACAACACAGCCGTTAGCTGTTAGCACTCAGAGCTCACAGCTCCTCATATATGTTCAGAAACTAGACAAAAGTTAAACAAGTACAAACCACAGACTATCTGTGTCATGGTGAATACAGTCGCTGCTTTATTTATGTCTGTATAGGCCGTTGTTGTGAGTGTGGACGGTCGGAGCATATACTGCGTTAGCTTAGCCAATCTCCATTCAGAAAACACACATTTTAAAAGGTTTTTCGCCTGCCGTCTGTCTGCAGACTTGACAAAGCATTAATTCATGGTTTTTACTAACCGGTATCAGTATGTTGTTACTTCGGCATCATTTTGAAACGTGTATTACAATTAAATCACGGTCAAATATGTCCATCTTGTTGTAGTTGTAGCCCCCTTGCCAGCGATGCTCTCTCTAGTTTAGCATACTCAGCCCGACTCAGCCTCGTTGTCTCTGGCCCTAGACCCACGATTTTATGAGGCCAGAAAAACTGTGAATTAGGACCCACCGGCCGGTACTAGGCCAAGTGGAAACGCAACCAAAGACGGGCCGCTGACGTCACATCCCTCTTAAACCGGGCTGCGCGCTGTAGTGGAAACGCGCCATAAGAGTCTCGGTTTTCCGCACCTAAAGTTTTCTGACAAAGTCTAGATATTTGATTCATAAACTTTGGTTCAACTTGTTGTAAAAAACACATCTTGCTGGAATCACTGGAACTTGCCCTTTCTCTAATGCCAAATCAGAAAAGTACATATGAATGTGCACTGTACTTCTCCCGATCTAGCCTTATAATCCTAATTTTACGGACATTGTATATCGTATCAAGAGAAATCCAGGAGTCTGTAAATCAGCGGCTAAAGCGTAAACAGGAACTGCTTAATGTCACTTTTTATGGTGCAAATTTACCAAAATGTTAATAACAAATGGCTCAGATCAGTCACATAATTGATGTGAATTGATTTTTTTAATCAGCTTACAACTTTTTCTATTATTTCCTAGAACTCAAGTCTTGATGGGTCTTTATATTTGAGGTACTTTGCAGACTTCGCTAGGTCCTTAAACACTCAGTTTGTTGCAGTGGGATCTTGGTATTTGTATTATTTTACATATATCTAATTCCCAAATGGATCCAAGTGGACTCGGGAGTAAAATATGTGAACTTGCTAATGTTTTCAGACTTTAGATCCAGTCTTATTAACCCCTGAAACTTATTTTCAAGGAATAAATGTCATTATGAGCCCATTGATACATCATACAATTTCCTGTTACAGTTTTCAGGCTTTGGATGCTAAGTATCTACGGTTCATTGTTACTCATTTCAAATCAAGTCTCTTTACTTTTCGATAATGACCTTAGCAACATCAGGTCTTAGGTTGGAGCCACACGAGGACGATAGCACAAACGGACCGAAATCGATATCAAAAAAGTCTTCCGTCCACACGCAATAGGCACCAGAAACGTGTCCGTCCACACGAGACCGCTCGAAAGCGCTGGAGACGCTGTAGTACATATGCCGGGCCTGTAAGTGGCGCTGTACTCCTGCCACAAAAGCAGCGAAGAAGACTTCCTTCTGTTTATTCTCCGCTCTGGCTCTTTTTCTCCCTCCCCGAGGCAAGCGTTTGCTCCTGCTGTAAATCGTCTATATGATAGAGTACTTTATCGTCCTCGTGTGGCTGGGGCCTTAGTTGGTTCTTTCTCAGACTGGCACCATAATTACAGACCATAGTTACAGCCAATAAAGGCTCCTAGAAAAAATGTGCGATTCGTTAACATGACGTGAAATGCTGAATGTTCAAAACTGAATCACTTAGTAGGTACAGAAGAAGTTATTATTGTATTTATCTTGAAACTCAGACGGGTTAAACACGTTCATGAGACCAGACACAAATCCTACAGTTTCCTGCTATACCGTTTTCAGACTCTGGATCCGGTCTAAGCATCTACGGTTTATTATGACTTACTTTGTTTTTGTAATGATCTTAGCAACATCAGGGCTGGTTAGAGTTTTTTTAGACTGGCTCCATAATAATTAAATTCCTTAGTTGCTCAAAGTGTTGGTTACTAAAGGCTCTTAGAAAACATTGTGCGTCCAGCGAACATGACATAACAAGGAAACACTCAAACAACGTAAGATACATGTGCAAACTCTTAGTTGTATGTACAGTTCAGCCACGTGCCAGCTATAACAGTACTTCTTACCCGGATAATCACATTACACATCCTTTACATCGATGAATAAACACGAGGGTTCACGATCTGATTCCTCTTTCTGCTGCCGGAGTTCCTCTTGGACCGAACACTAACTCCATGTGAGGGTTTCCTCTGGGACCGAACACTAACTCCATGTGAGGGTTTCCTCTCTGCTGTGTGTTGTACATTTCCTGCTAACAGCTGCTTTGCCCCCCCGAGACCTCCGTCAGCTACACTCCTTTCATTGCGGGCCACATCAGCATTAAGGTTGCACTCAAAGGGCCGGTTGTAGCTTTACGACTATATAAATATACATATGTAAATATATAATATATATAAAATAATGTATTATATGACATATTGCCTCTGCATTGGATTATTATCGGATAGGGTAATAACTTCATAACTAACTACGTCTGAAAGCAGAAGTAGAAGGCAAATAATTGCGAGTCTCTTCAGTGTGCATGTCACAAAACGAGATGCATTGTGGGAAATGTAGTTTACGGACAACGTGCTTCTGTAAAGCGGCATGTAACCGTATAATAAACGTATTATATTCTTTGCAAGCTCTTGCGGGCCGGATAAAATGAAGCCTTGAGTTTGAAGCCCCTGTCCTACTCCGTTTCTCCTCATTGCAGCGGGTGGATGTCATTGAATTAAGAAGCTTTGTCTTTTAGACGGGATGCACGTGCAGTTGAAGAGCTACCTGTTGGCGTTTGTGATGAGTTTTTGATTTAGTAGCTACTGGGTCTGCACAATTAATCTATATTTTATCAAGATATGGCAATGTTGAAACTGCAAAAAGCTTAGTATTTGTTTAGGGCTAAATATGGATGGAGTATTGATGAGCTGCAAAGATATCCTACGCATTTAATTTTAAAGGCTTATCAAAACATATACTACTTGCTACAGATTCTCTAAAAAAATACACCATGATCATTTCATTATTGAATCCAACCCTAACCCATCAATCATGATAAGAGTTATGATTAAAAAATGAAGTATCCTGAATATTATCTACATACATTTTTTCCAAATCATGCACTCCTAGCAGCGACTGTTGGGAAACAAAAGCGTTAAAACATCTTAGTGTTTTAAATCTTCAATAGTCTTGATTTAAGATGGAAAAGGATGTTGTTTTTGCCTTACAGTCAGTATTTATACAGTTTCTACACATCCGGGAGCATCAGCTGACTGGCAGACGACTCAACACATCTGCCAAAACAATCAGTAGTTTTTCGGGTGGTGCAGACGGGTTTCCTCTTCTCTTCCGCTGTTGAAATGTTTCAGCTTTTTACCTCCAGGACAAACAAAATTAAAAAAAAGCTCTGCCAACACATGATGGTCACACCCAGACGCATTGCTGCTGTCACTGTGATTTAAAGTCACTTCTGTTTTTGTGCTCATGTCAGCATGTGCTTTCTGCAGTTTAAAGGAAAACTCTTTGAGATTAATTCAATCTCCACGGCTCAGAAACATTGTGCAGTTCACTGTTTGTCCACTAGATTTAATCGTTTTCATTGTGACTTGCAGAAGGGATTTCTGGTTAGGTGTCAGTTGTTGCAAGATGGAGGGTTAAAGTGTGCATTGTTAACGTCAATCATTATTTAATACTCCACTGGAAATGTATCTTTTGAGATTCATTTACTCGCCAAATCTCAAAAAGGTCATGCAGTTCAAAGTTTGTCCACTAGGTGTCGTTGCCTTATACAGTACCTATCAGGAGAGGTTTTTATTCAAGTGTCAGATGTTGCAATATTGAGGGTTAAAGTTTGAAGTGTGCATTGTTAATGTCAATCATTATTTAATACTATAGACTACTACATCTTCAACAGGTCATGCAGTTAATTGTCTTGACCACTAGGTGTCGTCGTTTTCTATCGTAACTATCAGATTGTGTTTTTGGCAAATGTAGGGTTTACACATGTGGATTCATGTCTGAAGTCTGTAGAGATGCTTTGGCTTTGTGGAGATCTTTTGTTGATCTTATCCTTGCACCAGTAGCTCAAGATCTTTGTTTTGTGATCAATAAAACTGCCTCTCACCATGTCTGAAAAAAACCATGCCGTTCACAGTTTTGTCCACTAGGTGTCGCTGTTTCCGTAGTAAATCTAGGAATTTTTAATTAGGTGTTGCAAGATGGTTTTGATTTTTGCTTGGAGTATCTGTAAAGATGTTTTGGCTTTTTGGATAATTATATCGAGAGCATTAACATTTCCTCACATCAGTAACTAAAGTTATTTTCGTTTAAAAAAAAAAAAAACTCCCTATATAGACGAATTGAAAGAAAATTAGAAAAACTAATTATAGCTGTCACTTTGTATCTTGTCTATAAAACTTCTTAATAGCTTCAAGTTTACACGTATCCATTATGCATCTAAAGAAATGGTTTTATTGGCAGTACTTTTGAAATGTAAAATTCCGGCTTGAGCCACAACGATGCAAAGAGAGCCTCAATTACAAGTTAAGAAGATATTTAAACCTCAAGAGAACTCACTGTTACTGTGGTTAAATAATCAAGATTAAAAAAATGTACCAACATAATCCTGCAGCCCTTTTGTGAGTTTATTTACTATCATGCTACCTAAGGATTTTTAGTAGCGTTGGGAGTTGAATAAGGAGTTGGGAAATCCTTATCCTTAAACCAACATTGACTTGATTGAAGAGTCCTTAATAGATTAGCTGTTTCTCCCTCCTTCTGCCAAATTTAAGACATTTTTTAAACGGTTTTCTCCAGGCAGGGAGCCAAACTAACCAAAAGATAATCTCTTTGGTGCTGGGGAATAAGGAAATGTGTTAAAAGGTTGTTGTTTCGTAGTTTTTGGCCCACGTAAAACCCGTCAGATATCCTGGCAGACTTCCTACTCGTACAAAGCAAATTAAACCCGACCTTTTACCTCCTTCAGTAGATAACAGCAGCATCATA
Organism: Trematomus bernacchii; assembly: GCF_902827165.1. Taxonomy (NCBI): domain Eukaryota; kingdom Metazoa; phylum Chordata; class Actinopteri; order Perciformes; family Nototheniidae; genus Trematomus; species Trematomus bernacchii. The sequence goes on along the minus strand of NW_022987839.1, from coordinate 6,941,621 downwards.
TTCGCCCAAATGCGGGCTCCCATCACCCATGGTGCATTTTGGGAAGTGAGCGTCTATTTTAAGTGTGTGGTTGCTCCTGTGGGTTTCCTCTAAGTAGCTTTTAGCAAAGGGTTTGATAAGACTCTCTGGTAAACCCAGCGGTCTTACAGCGCATTAAAACCCCCATTTCCATTCTGTCCAAAGCAGCTTTTGTTTGAAGGCGTTGAATGCATCGGGCTGCAGGGATCTCTATCAGATCTTTACTGTGATGGGGGGCATGCAAGCTCACATCATGTGATATCTTTAATCTGTTTTCACCCAAAGAGCCTTAAAGTGGTTTCTCTCCTCATTGCAGTTGCGTTATGATGGATTTTGTCATTATAGGCTATAGGAAAAGAGGAAAGAGCATCATAGAGGGAAAGTCAGGAGTGGACAACGGGGATTTTACTTATAAAAACTGTTAACAAACGATGTGTAGCCCTTACATATCATATCATACATGTATACATAGGAATGTAGAGTATGTGTTACTTGACCCAGGGAGGTCAAAGGTCATACGAGGTCAAGTGATGGTCACGTGTCTTTGTGTTTTGTTGAGCAGGTAAAGGTGAGAGAAGGAGATTGTGAGTTTAACTGTCACTATTTCAGCCCTCAGGGCGGATATCATGCAACTGAAGCCAATAATACCTGTGTGTGTGTGTGTGTGTGTGTGTGT
>NW_022987839.1:6880927-6938427 GCF_902827165.1 Trematomus bernacchii | reverse complement strand
AAACATCATTCTGCAGATTGTGTTTATGGTGACGTGATTTGATCAGCTGACAAACAATAATCAACATTAATGCGGCAAAATGTTTAAACCCAATGAACTGACATATAGTATAATGTATATATATCAGACAGTAAAGAGCTGGAATGCAAATAGAAGCAACACAACATGTAAAAAAAGGGAATTGTGTGTTTTTAATCATCAGTGTTTTTGAAATATTTTCCTATTCTTCATCTGGAATTATCCAAAAATACACAATACTCTAAGCCAGTTTGCATACTGAGTACTTTTGATACTTGTACACATGTGTTGCTTTAAAATGTATAAACTAGTAGTTTCTCGTTTAGTATTTTATTTGTAATTGTAAATTCTCTTTTCCACTTTTTAAAGTATTTGTATTTGAATGTCTTAACACACTTCTGCTTCTGTGACGAAACCATTTCCCAAATTGGGATTAATTGTTAGGCATAGTAGCCAGAGTTGTAGTAGAAATTGTAGTATTTGTATACAAAGATTAGTTGCAAAAGTGACAGGGAAAGCAGTAGTACTTGTATCATCATCAGCACTATTAGTCTTATTGAATTACAATCAGTTAAATGATGAAACAGAGCTGATATTATTGTTTTAGCTTCTCCGACACGTTTCAGTCTGATGAACACATCATCTCTCTAATGAACTGCCGGCTCTGATGAAGCTCCACCGCTCGTTTCCGGTCGTTTCCTGCGCTCTGTGACGAGCACTTTCCACTTTCTAAAGTTTTACTGCGGCTGAAGTTAGCTCCGTTTTTCCAGACGTGAGGGTCGTAAATCTGTGAAACTGAACTTACATTTATAATTGAGCGGGATGTGCCATGAGGAGAAACGGTTAAGCTCCTCGCTCACATTTTACGACGACCAGAGCAGTTATTTTAACACCTTCTGACGAGGAGGCTGCACTCAGTCTGGGTAGCATTTGTGTTTTACTTCAGTCGTTCGTCTGTACATTTGGAAAGGAAACTGTTAGATTAGTAGAAAAAGACGTCAAAAAACCCTCTTAGCTTTGCTATCCAGGGGAAATGTCATAACTTTCAAATGTCCTCCTCTCAGGAGTCAAACACAAACACACATTTCTCAGCTCGACAAGCGTCTATTTTTTTTTAAGTATATGAGTTTTTTGTCTTTCTGTGCATGTTGAGAATCGTCTAAGTGGAGGTAAAACCGAAAACAATGAAATAAGATATGATAATTAACAAGATAAACCTTTACCAATCCTCGTAGGGCAACAGGAACAAGATTGGAAAAGGATAATAAGAATACAAAATAAGGAATAGGGTAGTGAGTTTCTCTCCTGACTCAGCGTGTTGTTACTGTAAACACCTGCTGTGTGTGTGTGTGTGTGTTTGTTTTCAGGTGTTTGTGTTCTCGGGGGAGTCCTTGGGCGTTTCCTCTCGGTGTGTGTGTGTGTGTGTGTGTGTGTGTGAGCAGAGGTACATCTCTGTTTGTATATGACAGTGTGTGTATTTGGCTTCATTTGCGGTATATGTTATTTATGCAAATATGTCACTAATAAATTCCACATTTTGGCTCATTATAGTATAAAATGAAAAACCTCAAAAACCCTAAAATAAATGAAAATGCTTCAAAATAAATGAATAATTTGGTTGTTTGGAAGTGGGGTAGTGAATCAAAACAACAAACAGTAGGGGTGTCCACATACTTATGGCCCTTTAACACGATTTATTATCATTTACACAAAATAAATCGCTGTAAAAAGTGACCGTTTGACGACTTATTACATCCTCTAGTTGTCATTTCATCTGTTGCTACAGTCAGCAGTGTGAGTGCATGAAGGAGGGATTTACACATGGACTACCCACAATGCTTCACTTCAAGGTGGAGGTTAAGAGCAGTGGTGCTGTATGTCTGTATAAATGTGAGGTATTTAATAATTCATAGGAAGATCATAGTGAGGTTATACAGCCATCGTCAGGCTGCTGCACAAACTGAGTCACTTTGATTTGCTGTGTCAAGTTTGTTTGACTATATTGAAATGTCTTTATCTTTAGGATTGAAAGGCTTTACCGTCATACATTTTGTTGTCGTTTTGTAGCAATGAGAATCTGAAGGCTGCTCCAATGATGTACAATATATTTAAAATATACAAAGACAAAAGACATGAAATAGTGCATGTGACACAATGATGCAAGTAATAATGCAGGAATTAGAAGACCATTTACTTGTTGTATATTCAGGGTGTCCGCGGGGTCTTAAAAAGTATTACAAGTTGATAAATCAATTAGCGAAAATTAAGGCTATTAAAAAGTATTAAAAAGTATTAAACGGCATTTTGTAGCTTGTTTCCAATAAGTATATAACTTGTCCAAAGAGGTTGTATTCTACAGTCTGCCTGAATGTAATCATTGCGTAGGTGTGTAGTGTGATTCTGTGTACTTTATTTATGGCATCCCGTTGGGTTTGACGTCATCTGAACAGGACATCTCACGCTCACTGCTTGATAGCGCGCCAAGGTCCGTTTACGCCGGTTGTTAACAACATCGTTATGGGGAAATGCAAGTTTGCGTCCAAATGGTTGGAAGATAAGGAGGAAGGACAATCAATACAGTATATAGTCAATGTGAGGTAAAGTGTGTTGCCAATGTAACCGGTTAGAAGTTGAAGTGGCGATGAGCTCTTAAAATGTATGGAAAGGGTCTTAAAAAAGGTGTTTGTTGGTATTGGACGCACAAACTCAGTGTTGTTTGGACATCGTGTGATTGTGCAGAAGTTAAAATGCTTTGTGTGTAAAGGTACTTTAATTAGCACCCCCATTAGTTATTACTGCAGTGACTCTACCAGGGGTGCAAATATAAGACAAGACATCCAAACATAACATTCTTTACAATCCAGAATATCAGTTAAACCAAATGACATTAAAATAAGAGAAAGTAAGTAGATCTCTCACATTATTAAATCAAATAATCAATAGTTTTCTGTCAGTCTATTTAGAGGTTGTGTTCTTAATAACTAGAAAAACCTTCACAGAGTTAAAGGTAGGGTAGGTAATTTTGGAGAAACCAGCTCGAGATCGCTAGAATTTGAAAATACACAGCCGGAAAAAATCTGCCACTTCCTTACAGAGCCCCTCCTCCAACACACACGAACGCGCACATGACCAATGAGGGCACGAGATAAGTTTGTGCACAGATGGAAGGCTGACAGGCAGGTAGGCCATCCAGTTATTTTAGCCGGGCCGGCTCAGATGATTGGTCGTGCTTTTTACAGTACTAAGGCTTCCACAGATGACATTTTTTTATGGATTCTTTGTCAAAGCACTTAAGATATTCATTGCTATCGGGATGTTAAGAGCATTCCATGGAATATAACAAAAAGTGTATCTCGAGCCGGTTTCTCAAACTTACATACCCCACCTTTAATCTTGTAGTTTTCTGTACGCTATGTCCTCATAAGCTTAACTGACTCCCTGTCTCACTGATTGACAGTTTGATTGACAGCCTGACTCACTCTCTGATTGGACGGAGATTGTTAACACACAGCTGTTACAGAATCTCACAGGAAATCTCTCTGAGCGACACGTTCATTTCACTCTACGTCCCTGATAACATCGCATGAAGTATGTGTGTGTGTGTCTGTGTGTGTGTATGTCACTGTAAGAAGTTATTGTTGAAGACAGGGTCAGCCCCCCCTCGTTTATCCCTTTTTCAAACTAAAACGTTTGCCAGTTCCTCTCTGCAGGTAGTTAGCTCCCCCACCAGAGATGCTAATTATTGCCATGTGCTTAGCCTTCACGCTTACACACACACACACACACACACACACACACACACACACACACACACACACACACACACACACACACACACACACACACACACACACACACACACACACACACACACACACACACACACACACAGCTGTCACCGTGACGTCCGTGCTCACATGTTTCTGAGTTTAAGAAGGATTTGTCACGTCAACGGCTTTTTTTTCTCCGCGTTTGACAAATCCGCTGAGTCACTGAGTTTCTTTACTGAGTCATCCTCCAGTCAGAGAAATATCCTGGTTTATTTCAGAGTTTACGAGTCCTGGTCTTAAGTTTCAGCTACAGTTGGCCCAACAGTTATCTCAAAAGCATATTGAGAGTGTTTGAGAACGTATTTGTACTTGTTTTATGAGAGAATATCTGCCATTTTTTTTAGTTGAGCACGTGATTCGTTCGCTTTGAAAAATCAAACTGTTACACTGCAAAATAAAATATTTAAAAACTACTGCAAATGTGTTAGCGATTTGATATTACTTGATAGGAAAATTAAGCGCTTCATGACAAACTAGTACCTGTGGTGGGCAGCACATGGCGATCACTGTTACACTAGTTTCTTTTTTATAATTAGGTTTTATTTTTGCAATCCAGCCTGCCTCAAATTGATATAAAGAATAAATATGTTTTTTTATTTACATTTAATCAGATAACATCATTAACAGTCATCTCAAGCAGTTAGGAATAAGAACAAGTGCATTTTTAATGACCTATTTTAATTTACTTTGTATATATATTTCCGCACTCCTAAGCTACTCTTTCATCAACAATCTTTATGGATTTTCTCTTCCTTTGGTCTCCTCCTCTTCCTCATCTACATTTCTTCCATTCTCCTTGCTTTTAACCCTTGTGTTGTGTTCGAAAGCTGTTACCGTTCATGGTGTTCGCCGGTCAATTTTGACCCATGATTTATCTCAGTCCAAAACACACAAAAAAATGACTATCATCCAATATTGTTTTAACTACATCATAACTAACTTATTATGCATTCATAACCGTACAATCCTGTTGTCATTTTATGTTATGACCCAAAACACATTACACCACATATTGCACACGTGCATGTGTGTGTTCAGGTTCAAGTGTTAGTGTACATCTTCTTTGAGAAAGGTCGAGTTCCCGTGGGGGGAGGGGGCCAGAGGGAGGGGATATGGGCTCAGAACAGTCTCATAATACACACATGCACACAGAAGGATTCACACTTGTATTTCCGGATCCACACTTGTCTTTTTCAATGCACACACAAATGTGTTCCGTTTCATATTCATGTAAATAAAATCCAAATGCAGAAAAAAGTTTTACATATGTATTTTTGATCCTCACATATTTGTTTTCCGTTTAAAACCGCTGCACCTGCAAACACAAACCGCTTTCTGTGCATGGATCGCTGTGCATTCGTGTGTGGGTTTTTTGAGACTCCCCTGACGGTGACCCGATTTGTACTTGTAATTTTTTCTATCTATAGCCAATCAGATGTCTCCTCAATTCTAAGCCAATCACATGAGCGCGCCCCCACGAGGGTAGATTTCTTGCGTTCATGACGTAGCGCTTCATGTACGCATTTTGCGCTGTCCGGAGCTGACAGGTCCAAATGCACGCAAATACAAGCCTTTATATTATTAAGGTACAGTGCCACTTTCCGAACCATTAATGAATGCTTGTGTACATAAAAACGGCAGGCAAAACCGTTTTAAATGTGTGTTTCCTGTATGGCGAATACAGCTGCTTTATTTATGTCTGTATGAAGTTGTTGTGATTGTGGAGGGAGCAGCTACAGGTTAGCTTAGCCTAATCGATCAGTGCACTACGAAGCCAGTGCTAGACAGTGAACTGTCAACGGGGGGAGCCCCGCCGGTCATTATCGGCCGATATTCACTCCTAATAGTTTGATCGGTGCTCTCTATAAAGGCCGATCAGGAGAGCTGGATCTGATCGAGATGGACATAAACGCGAGTGAAGTTTTAGCGAGCTGCATGAGAAACTGACGGGCTGTCAGGAGAGAGGGAGGGAGAGAGGAAAAGAGATGATCCTTACTCCCGTGTTATTATCCGGTCATAGTCCGGTAATTACCTGCTAACGGAAACGCTGCTACACAATTCTTATTATTATTATTGAAACATGACCGGTAAGTTTCAAATTTGTCCGGTAAAATTAAATTCTGTCCACGGAAACCCTGCTCCGGACAGCGCAAAATGCGTATATGAAGTGACATGAACGCAAGAAATCTACCCTCGTGGGGGCGCGCTCATGTGATTGGCTTAGAATTGAGGAGACATCTGATTGGCTATAGATAGAAAAAATTACAAGTACGAATCGGGTCACCGTCAGGGGAGACTCAAAAAACCCACACACGAATGCACAGCGATCCATGCACAGAAAGCGGTTTGTGTTTGTAGGTTCAGGGGATTTAAACGAAAAACAAATATGTGAGGATCAAAAATACATATGTAAAACTTTTTTCTGTATTTGGATTTTATTTACATGTATATGAAACGGAACACATTTGTGTGTGCATTGAAAAACACAAGTGTGGATCCGGAAATACAAGTGTGAATCCTTTTGCGGATCATGAAATACAAGTGTGAATCCTTCTGTGTGCATGTGTGTATTATGAGACTGTTCTGAGCCCATAAGGGGAGACCAGGTGCATGTTGCGAAAAATGATTGTTACAGTGTATGAAGGGGGCGGGGGAGGGGTGTCTAAAGTCAAAGATGAATCTTGATTGGACCAAATTTGACCTCGAGTCACACACACAACAATTCTGCCGGGTCTTCCCAGACCCGAACACCAAATTATACACTTTCAAAATCAGTTTTGTAGTGTTTATACAGCTGTTGTGGAGGATATCATGAAGCCTTGTTCCGATTAAAAAAAACTAGAGCGTAGTTATTATATAATTTTAACTTGAAACGGGTCACGGGAGACCCGAACACAACATAAGGGTTAACTCAACACCCTAACCCTAACTTTTGTATTAGTCTTTGGCTTTTAAATTGAAAGAACATGCCTTCTCTCATCTCTTAAACTCCAATTCCCATGATGCATCAGTCTCGCTTTCAGCTCTCTTCCCTTGTTGCCTTATTTCACCCAGAAAGTCGTTGTTTTCCTTCACTTGGAGTTCAGGTTAAACTCATGACAAGTCAATCAGCTCTCAGCTGACATTCGCTGATTTTCCCAAACATTTCTAACTCTTTCTTAATTTAAAACCTTTGTAAATGTGACATACTCCTCCCGCCTGGCATCCCCCGGAGATGAAAACGCCAGGATTCATTTCTGAAAGAGTCATTGGATTCAGATGTAGAAATCTGCTGACGGTGCTTCAGGTCGGCCTGATTTATGGCTTCACTTCTGGAGATCAGTCAGCAGGTTTTCAGTGTGTTGGAAACTCTGAGAAAGGTGGACAATAAGTGCATCTGCAGCGCTTTGACCTCCAAATGAACGCACACACAAACATGTGCACAAACTGCTCCATCTGGTCCTGGTTGAGTGGAAACAATGACTCAGCATAATGTGATCAGCTTCTGACTGTGTTATGATGTCTTAGGTTGCAGCTTTTTGTGGAATATAAACATCTCTCTGCAGCCTCATTGTTTCTCTGTCTTTTGTTATCACAGATTCATGCCTTCATTTTCTTCTGTACACTTTATCGCTTGGTTTTTGGTTTTAAAATCTTATATTAGCTTTGCAACTTTGCAGAAAAGCTTGATTTGACAACAGGGACATGGTTTATGCTGCACTGTGTCTTCACAGGAATCAATACTGCTTTTATATTAAAGAATATGAAAAGTAAATCTCTCTCTCTCTGTTTCCCCTCACAGGTGATATCACACAGAAGGGCTATGAGAAGAAACGGTCCAAGCTGATTGGAGCTTTCTTCCCACAAACTCCAGGTACAATGAGACTTTACTTCCCCATTTTATCCACTCATAGAGCATTGTATTGAGAAGGAATTGCTATAAAACCATCACAAGCATTGCATCCTACAAACAATGGACAACAGTCAGAATTGAGTCTTACTCACGTGGAAGGTTAAACTAATTAAAATACTTTAAAGGTCACCTATCATGCTATTTTTAGGCAATAGCATAGGTCTCATATATATAAAAATATATAAAAAACATGTCTATGTAGTGTTTTGCTCAAAATACCAAACATATCACCCATTCTAGCCATGCCTCATATCCCTCTATTTCACTTCCTGTTTCAAAAGTGCTGATTTGGGGTATAAAGCTTTAAAAAAAAAAAATTGATAAAAAAAAAGGAGGGGGCTGAGCTCAAGCGGGACCCGGCAGCTACTGTCTAAACTAAATACTGCCGTGATGAAACGCCATATCATGGATTATCAAGGATTATTTCTGAAACAGTATGGAGCTCAAAGGCTTTCTCTCTTGCCGGTTATACCACAAGGTGAGTTCCTTTTTATTTCCTGCTTCACACACACATGCTCTCCAGTACAGGTTAGCTCTGAGTGTTAGCGATGCTAATGTAAACACCGACCATATTACGTCCAAAACAGTCGGGCATTGTTTCTGATAGCAACGTTTCTGATAGAGCCGTGGTTGTAACGCCAGCCTACATTTCCGATATTACGTCATATCGGACGCAAATCTGGATCAGCTCCGTTGTAGCCCCGTTTTTAGAGATTTGGGTACGGAGGAAAAGAGAGAGGGTTTTATTTTCTCACGCTGCGTGAGTTCCCCGACACACCGGGGACACATATTTATGTATAAAAGACATAAAAAAGTGCATTTTGCATGATAGGTCCCCTTTAAGGCCAAACATCAACCTGATTACAAACGTGTCACTTCTAGATCATATTGACTTCTTGCTGTTGAGGAGCAACAAGTTCTTAACTAGAGAATGCAATTCCTGAAGAAATTGCTAGTGGGAATGCTTTATGCTGAAATGCTGACGCTAAACTGCTATGCTGAAATGTAATGTGTAAGAAGAAAGTGAAGAATTTAGATTGAAATGATACATGAACACTGGGGGCTTGAATGTGTGATGAGTGAAGAAAAGAAAGTAAAAAGGCTTGGAAAAGCAGCAGAATATTTGAACTGCAAACTTTTGAACTAACTTGATGGTGAATGATCTGTCGCCATGGCAACGGCATTTGATGACACCCCATAATACGCTTAGATGCGTTGATGGCTGCATCGTTACCAAACCTGTGAAGTTTTGGGCCGTTTGGAGGCATTTTGTTTAATTATTTTTGCTTAATTATTTGTCATTTTTCAAGCTACGAGATGTTTTCCTACGTTTGTCATGAAAAATTATGTCTCAGGAATGTAGGGTTTGGGAATTATGGCAGTTTTAAAAAAAAAATATGAAGGCAAATTTCAAGATTTCTCACCCTCTAGCTGTGACATCACGCACTCTAGTTAATGTTAAAATCTGAAGAAAGCCTCTTTAACAAGGTCTGAACAATGTTTAATATCTCTAAAAGTAAGAATCGGATTTAAAAGTTGTGTTACACGAATAATGTCAGAAAGATGTGTAACATTTTAAAGTTGGAATGAGGTTTCTGAGTGAAAGTATGAATGAACAGTTAGCAGTTGAAGTCGCATGAAGATTGTTCAAGTCTGAAGATTTTCTCCATTGACTTCAATGGTTAAAAATGTGATGAATTATGGGATGTATCTCTGGAATTATGAAAGTTATGAATGATAAAAGTAATAGCCATCGATTCCCGACCGAGCTGAACGTTTTGATGTTTGAACGGAGTTTCTGCGATGTTGAATGCAGGAGGAGAGGAGGTGCAAAATTCCGGCGGAATAATAATAATTTTGTCCGTAGAATAACATATAGTTGGAATGCTGAATCGGCATTCCCACTAAATAAATAACTGATACTCCAAATATATAATGATCTGGGTTCAGCTATATGCCCGGCAAATAATACCTGTATAGCTCCAACAGTTACTCATACATCTGGGTTTGGATAATGTCTTTTTTTTAATACTTTAAAACCTTAAAAACCGGACTTCCTGTGGTTACTTTGCCTATGTGATGTTTAACCAGGAAGCTTTTTCTTCGGCTAATACAAATAACACATTGCATGTATTTATCTATTCGTTTTATACAGGGAGTTTGTTATTATTTAACTGAAAAGGCAAGATTAGCTGTGTGTGTGTGTGTGTGTGTGTGTGTGTGTGTGTGTGTGTGTGTGTGTGTGTGTGTGTGTGTGTGTGTGTGTGTGTGTGTGTGTGTGTGTGTGTGTGTGTGTGTGTGTGTGTGTGTGTGTGTGTGTGTGTGTGTGTGTGTGTGTGTGTGTGTGTGTGTGTGTGTGTGTGTGTGTGTGTGTGTGTGTGTGTGTGTGTGTGTGTGTGTGTGTGTGTGTGTGTGTGTGTGTGTGTGTGTGTGTGTGTGTGTGTGTGTGTGTGTGTGTGTGTGTGTGTGTGTGTGTGTGTGTGTGTGCCTATGCTGGGGGGATGTCAGGAAGTGCATTATGGGAAGGAATGAAGGGTGTGGGATGGAGAAAATGTGTGGTATTCACATCCAGGGCCCAGTGGGGGGTCGTCCCCAGTTCGCTATGGGGGGACCGGATGACACACACACCCCCTGTGCATACACACACACACACACACACACACACTGTAATGTGTTTCAGCTCTGAGGCCTGTTAATCTGCACTGATTGTGCACCGCCAGCCTGATACAGTTTGATTAAAGCATTTACAGCGTTCAAAGTAATGGATTTCCCCAGTCACCCAGATCTACACGGTTTCACATTATAGATTAGGTTTAGTTTCCTCTGAGGGGCCATCATAAGATCCGGCACACAGGCCTTTCAAAAGCAGCCAAGAAAAGAAAGAAGAAAAGGCTTTTAAGTTGGTTTTGATTTATACACTAGGTAATACAAGGTCACCTGTAGGTGGTTTAAATTAAAGTTTTACATTGGTCATAAAGTGACAGCTTAGTTCACCCATGCTGTGTCTCAAATTGCGTACTTCTGTATTCACATGTGCTCTTTTGAGTGCATAAGTGTGTCCCAATTCCACTATGGTAAAAGTACCTGGAATGTGCCTTCATAACGTCAAAACGTTGAGTCTTCTCACACCGAACACTCGCCATCTTGGCTACTTATTAGAAGTTCCCTGACTAGCTGCGATTGCTGTTGCTCCGGTAAACACAGTACTATTCAACTACAAAAGATGCAGGTTTTTCTTTATATTTCTTAGGTAACGTACCAACATGACGGTGTGAAAAGAAGCCACTGTTCATTTTACATGGTTAATTGAGCAGTCCATACTGATTTGGTCCTGAAAACAATCGTGCTAGCTATCTAGCGAGCTAACAGCAGCCATTTTAGTCACTACCCGGTGTACTATACAAGCACTACGCATATAAAAGTTTTTTTTTTACTGTAGAGGAAATGTACCAATATACGGGTGTTGATAAAAAAAGCCACAATTAATTTACAGTTTTAGCAGTTCGTCCTGATTTGGTACAGTAAATTATCGTTGCTAGCTATCTCGCGAGCTAACAGCAGCTATCGCTACTTCCGGTGTGGCCACAGTAGCCGTGTAAGATTTTAGACGACACTATATGGTAGAAACTCACCAATTCCCCACAGGTGTTGACAGTGTACTAAGGATCTGAATTGAGACACCTGTCATCACCTTCGTGCCCCAATTATTTGTATTCCTCTTTGCTGACGATAGAAGTGGCCTGAGGCAAAGTGTCAGTATATTTCTCGATCCATTGTCATGAAAAATTAGGAATAACTTCTCTAGGAAATAATACAAATGTTGCAGAAGAAGAAACATTGAAATTGTTGAAAAAAAGTAAGTAGCTGGTGGTAGTGTGTTTGTTAAATAGAAACCTACGTTGAAGCTGAGGTTCAAAAGAGAGTTTTTGTCCGGCAACCTGATGTACAACTGCCTTCCACTTGGTGCAACATAACAAAAAGGGCACATATCTGTCACTTCATGCACGTATTAAAAAAAATCCCCAACCTTAAGCATTTCAGGGAGAGTATGATCAACCCTTGGCTTGGTTTTTCCGACTACCTTCATTACCTCAACCTTGGGGATTCCTGCTGTGACTCAGCACTTCCCCAAAATGCATACCATTGAACCGTACCCCTAGTCTTTGCCATCCTTTGTTGAGGACATGGACAGACTGGTTGGTTTGCTTCAGTTTTGCACACACCCTGGGTCTATTGTCTATGGTTGGCAGAAAGTTTGATGACTGTTGAGCATGATTTAAATACCATTCTGATTCAAGCTAAACCAACCCTGATCCCAATTTATCTAACATACGCCCTGAATATTTCCTATGTCACGTACACACCTGATTGTCCACATACTGTGAACAAAATTCCAAGTTCTCGTATTAACCTGGCATTGGGACAACTATTCCCATAACACGTAAATTAACTTTTAACTTTTACGAGAAAGGAGAAAACCCTTCCTGTTTGAAGCCACTCCTCTTCCAGGAATGATGCCCTCCCTCTCTAGTGAAGCTATTTAAGTTCTCTTCTTATCATTCAGTCATCACACACCTGCTCTTATCGGAAAGCAACATGGCACAGGGGATCCATCTTGATCGAGCAAATTTCTGCTGCTCAATCTGTCTGGATTTGCTGAAGGACCCGGTGACTTTTTCCTGTGGACACAACTATTGCATGGTGTGTATCACGGACCACTTAGATACTCAGGATGATAGAAGGATCTACACCTGTCCTCAGTGCCGGCAGAAATTCATGCAAAGACCTGCCGTGGTAAAAAACAACATGTTGGCGTTTGTGGTCGGGGAGCTGATGAAGATTGAAACCCCAGCAATTGCTCCTCCTCCTCCTTCTTCTCCTGATTTTGATGATGATCACAGCTCTGATCAAACTGAACATGTGGCCTGTGATTTCTGTGAAGAAAAAGCTATCAAGTCCTGTCTGCAATGTATGGTTTCTTATTGCGTGGAACACCTCCGACCACACTTTGAAGTAGCCCCCTTACAGAAACACAAGCTAGTGGAAGCGTCCGCACAGCTCCAGGAGAACATCTGCCCTCGTCATCAAGAAGTGATGAAGCTGTTCTGCCGTACGGATCAGCAGTGCATCTGCTATCTCTGTTCGAAAGATACTCACAAAGGCCACAATAAAGTCTCGACTGCAGCAGAAAGGGTGGAGAGGCAGAGAGAGCTTCAGGTGACTCGGCAAAACATCCGTAAGACGATCCAGGACAAAGAGAAAGACGCAAAGTGGTTTCAACAGGAGGAAGACACCATTAATCGATACGCTGAAGCTGCTCTGAGAAACAACGAGAACACCTACAAAGAACTGATGCATATCATTGAGAAAAGTGTTGCAGAAGTGAAGGAGAAGGTTACATCTCGACAGGAAACCGAAGTCAGGTGGTACAAAAAGGTTCGGGAGAAGCTGGAGCAGGACGTCGCCGAGCTGAAGAGGAAAGACGAAGAGATGAAGAAGTTCTCACACACAGAAGATCACACTCGTTTTCTGATCAAGTACCCAACGTTGGCAAGTCTCAATGAATCCACAGACCCGCCCCCCGTCAAAGCCCGTCGCGTGGGGTATTTCGAGAAAGTTTCAATGGCTCTGTCCGAGGCCAAGGTGAACTTACGTGTGATTGTTGGGGAAGAATACGCAAAGGTCTCCATGACAGTAACTGGGGTTATAACATCAAATACTAAAGAAGAGCCCTTCACCAGAGCCGACTTCTTACACTATGCATGCCAAGTAACTCTGGATCCAAACACGGCCAACACACATCTGAAGATATCCGGGAACGACAAAATGGTAGCCTTCGTCAGTGATGAACAGAAGTATCCTCTTCATCCGGAGAGGTTTGTTTATTGCTGGCAGCTCCTGAGTAAAGGCAGTCTGGACGGTCGTAGTTACTGGGAGGTGGAGTTGAGCGGGACAGGAGCTTTTGTAGCAGTGGTGTACAAAGACATTAGTAGATTAGGGGGCTTCACTGAAAGCATGTTTGGGTACAACGACAAGTCTTGGGCGTTGGATTGTTACAAAAACACCTGCACGTTCAGGCATGACAACGTTAGAACTCGCATCCCGGGCATGTGGTCGTCCAGAGTGGGAGTTTACCTGGATCCTGACGCAGGAGTCCTGTCCTTCTACAGCGTCTCTGAAACCAGGACCCTCCTCCATAGAGTCCAGACTAAATTCACTCAGCCGCTCTACGCCGGACTCTGGCTTTCAGACGGAGCGTCTGCCGAGGTGTGTCGGATCAGGTAGAAGGGAGGTATTCAAAAGAGAAGATCTGCCGTTAATGAAACAGGGATTTTTGACAGCTGTACGATGCTGGAATACTTTAGGAAGGGTACGTCTTAAAATAAGTAAAAGTGCTTAACACGAACTGTTCATTGAGATCCAATCACTTTGGTTATTTGGGAGATACATAATGTATATATTGTGAACTTGCTGTACTTTTTGTTCTGTTTTTGGTTTATAAAAACGTTTTTTCTGCATTTTAACAATTTCTTATAACCTCAAAGAAGTGGAAGTAAACGGTAAAGGTTTCTATTTTGAAATAACTGAAGTTCAAACCTCTTCAAACGGTTTGTTACCTCCAGAAAATGGACATAGTAGTGTTACTTTTTGTTGGTCCTTCATACGTGAATACTTTTCTAGTTATTTCCTTTTTAAAACCAGTTAGATGTACTTATTATATTTTTATTGGAGTTAAAAGCTACATTTAAACCCAGGTAAATATGATTTGAATATTCAATATCGAAGAAATGGTTCCTCCATATATTTTTAACATTTAAAATGTGAACTCGTTCACCTGACCTGGGTCACATTAGTAGGTATTGAAATTACATATTTGGCGTTGCTCCAACTTTTTATTGGCAGTGTTCATTGTTTTCAGAATCAGTGACACTTCTGCAGCTGGCAGCAAGTCTGTCATTTAACATTCTTATCTGACAGAAAGACAACACACTGCAGCTGGTTTCTGTGTGACATGTTCTGCATGCCATCCCAAAAATGTTGCTGCAGCTTGCATCAGATAATGCCAGTAATAACGAGCAATTTGTCCGACTGAAAGCACCTCACTAGAAATGAACAATGCACAATCTGTCAAATTTAAAACAACAATACAGGATTAAACCCATCCCATTATAATCATTAAGTAATTTGAAAAACATTTACATTTTGTGGAATTTCTCTAATTATGTAGATCTCAAATCTGATTATTCTGTATTTCTACCGCCTAAAAAATGAAATATTTTATTACTTTTTTGTAAATATTTAACTTTTATGAAGAGCTGAATATACAATTGAATATACTGTGCTGTATATATATATTTTATTTCATATTTACACTATGTTTTAATGTCATTTTCTTTTCTCTTTTGAATACATATTATTTTGTTGTATATATTATTTTGTATGGAGGTTTTTTTTAAATATATTTCTTTCCATGGTGGTACGTTTTTTTAATTATGTGTGTAAAATCAGGCCAAAGTAAAACATGTTTTCGTGAAATATCTGGATACTGTGTGTTTTGTGTTACCCTTTAGGGTTGTTAAGACACTTTTGGTTTTAGTGTGTTATACTTCATCTGTCTCAGGTCTTTATTGGATTTAGTTTCTTTCTACCTGCAGTAGAATAAATGAGTCCTGCATTGATTTCCTTTAAGGTTTCAGTGTGTGTGTGCGACTGGTTGAAATCCTGTTTAAAGTGTTTGTTGTAAGGAGTGTCAGACAGATGGAGAAAAACTGGAAAATTAACATGTCATTAAGTGGATGATTTATTAATTGAACATCAGCTTCCTACATCAGTTTTAGTGGTAAAAACCTCATCTGTGGGACAAAGAATACAAAATACCTGCAAGTATGAGTCAAGTGTGTTCGTATGAAGGGTTCATCACAATCAGAATAACACATATGAATAATTTAATTAAGGTTAGGGAAATTAGGTTGTTAATAATAAATAAATACAATTACAAATATTTATTTAAAAATGAGAAGTCAAGTTAAAATTATGTAATGAAAGTGTGCAATAAAGATACAAATACATTGAATACATTATTTTTATAAACATACAAAGATAATAAAAAAATAGGTGAAAATGTGGAATAAAGATGAAATTAAATGTGATTTAATATTACATTAACATAAGAAGTAAAAATGTGCACATTGTACATTAATTAACAATGTTTTGGACGGATTGACATTTTGAACTGATGATGCAGCCTCATCAAATGTCAGAAGATCACCACATTTATTAGGATTAATCTTCTTGGAACCGTGAATCTCTGTACCAAATGTTGTGCCAATCCATCGTGTCGATGCGGACATGTTTCAAAGGAAAAGTAAAAACTTTGGCCTTCTGGTGAAACTTTAGAAGAACTTGTCAGATTTGTCTTCTGGGCATTATTGATATCGGCACCAGGGACGCGGGAAGGGGTGGGGGCTGAGGGGGCTGCAGCACCCCCATCTCTTGGCGGAGAGTTGTAACTGCAACGCCAACAAGTTCACTAAACAAATCAATACAACATTTTTATTTTGAGTTACTATTTTTGAGTTAGCATTTTAGTGTAAGCAGTTTATAAAAAGCTTCACTATATAAGAGAAAGTGATAATGCGGTGTGCTTCTTCTGTTGCTCTGCTATAGAAAAGAAGCTCGTCAGTGCAGACAAGATCAGGGATGGGAGTTTAGTGAAAGCAGGGTTTAACAACTAGTGAAATGCAGGGGAAACATTTAGGGAGCATGAGAAGTCCCGTCAACACACAGGCCGTCAACAAACTGGCAGCATTAAAACGAACACCGATGAATGCGCTGCTCTCACAAGCTGTTGCTAAAGACCAAATGACTGCATTTGATATGACGTTATTATACAGGGCCGCCCCTCCCTACACGCAGATCACGCAGACCCCTCGCGGGTGGGGCCTCATTTTGTGGAGGGAGCCTCCTCTGAAGCGCAAACGCGGCGCACCTACAGTGTAGCGCGCCACAGTTTCGCCGCACGCCGCACGCCACACCCCCAACTCTGACTGACTTCCCGCGTCCCTGATCTGCACCAAATTTCACAGCCATCTACCTAGCACCCAAGGACACCTAACAATTCATAAAATATTCTAAGGAAAGGTTTAAGAAAGTACAAAAGGACTGTAACAGGGAACTTGTAGGGAAACAGGGGACGTGTAGTAGTGGAGATAATCCAATCAGGACTAAAGTGGTAGACCGACAAATGGACTTTATTATCCCTAAACATGTAAAAGTTGATTAATAGACTCTTTAACAGATTTTTGACTGGTGAATAAATACGTACACAATGAAGTGTCTGCAGGTTAAATAAGAGTAAGAATAAAGGATTGAGACGAAGATATTTCTAAAGAGGAAGTAGAGTGGTGGTTCTGGTGTTGGGGAATCCATCCCTCCACCCAGACTCCCCGGAGGAAACATCTGAGCGAGGAATTTCCCAGACCTGCCGTTAACTGCCGCTCTTTGTACGCTCGAATAATCAACTTCTAGCTTCTCTGAGAGCCGTAATGAAGACAGATGAAGGGGGGGGGGAGATGGAGGCCCATAGATCAGCCGCTGCGTAGCTGTCAGTAACAGGGAGGTTATCATCATCAGACGTATCGATCGTGTGTGTGTGTGTGTACTGTATGCGTGTGTACTGTATGTGTGTGTCTGTGCATGTATAGGGAACAAGGGAGTATTGTGTTATTAGGTGTGTGTGTGTAAAGGGGTCGACAAAAATGTAGTTTTGTGTGTATGCATTGGAACGTGTGTGTGGTGTTGTGTGTGTGTGTGTGTGTGTGTGTGTGTGTGTGTGTGTGTGTGTGTGTGTGTGTGTGTGTGTGTGTGTGTGTGTGTGTGTGTGTGTGTGTGTGTGTGTGTGTGTGTGTGGTGTGTGTGTGTGTGTAGTGTGTGTGTGTGTGTGTGTGTGTGTGTGTGTGTGTGTGTGTGTGTGTGTGTGTGTGTGTGTGTGTGTGTGTGTGTGTGTGTGTGTGTGTGTGTGTGTGTGTGTGTGTGTGTGTGTGTGTGTGTGTGTGTGTGTGTGTGTGTGTGTGTGTGTGTGTGTGTGTGTGTGTGTGTGTGTGTGTGTGTGTGTGTCATGGCAGGTTTGAGTCATGATTCTCTGTGTTATTCAAGATATTTATAGTTATTTATGGATATATGTTTTTTTTTTGTTATTGATTGTGTTCATCTGAAGATGTTTAGAGTTCAGTGCTCTTCAGTTTATTGAATAGGTTTTATTTAAACAGTCTACACTAATCTGTAAAACTCATATTGGAAACCCTTTCATAGCTGTCTTAAGTACCATGTTCAATGCATTGTGGTCAAATAATCCCAATTGATTTCAATATAAAATGAATTTGCTGAAACAGATGTGTTCATATGTCTGTGTGATTTCTGCTGAGTCATGCTTTTTTAATTTTAAGATCAAGGGCTTTAAAACTGCTTCCAACATCCTCCAATACATGTGTTTGGGGCTAATGATCAATGATCAGTTCCTGTGTGCAGTGTTTCCATAGATGTACAAACTACTATCACTGCATCATTTCATCCTGAAGAAAACTTAAAAACGTGTCGATTCTAATGCAAGTTCTGCAGATTATAAGTAGTCTTCTTTAGTAATGGTGTTTGTGTGTATCACCTCTGTGTGTTCAGAAACTGAGGACTACACATTTAGCAGGAAATTGTTTCTATCAGGCCTGAAGGGTTTTGAAAGCTTCTTGATAACGTCCCTGAGCTCTGAGTCACAGCCTCGGCTGCAGCGGAGGTAAAACGTCTAAATCAGAAGCCAAACTGCAATAACTAACCTCCTGTTGTTTCTAGAACAGCTGCAGGTGTATCCTCCAAATGTAGCTTTCTCACTGGGAGAGACTTCTGTCATGGATCAAGGATTTATTTACAAATACATGTGAAAAAGCAACGGTACAGAAATATACAGAAAAAACACAAGAAATATACAAAAAAGTTGTTTTTCAGTTTGAATAGATTTTCGATTTGGAGATGTACTGTATACCTACTTTGGACTCGCACTTGAACTTAGGTTCTCTCCTGTGTTCCCATCGTATTCCTGAATGTTTCTAAAGGTGTATGTTATCTTATCTCACCTTAAATGAAGATGATGTGTTAAATCTGCCCCTCTTTGTCTCAGGAATGGACCCCCCGCTGGGCCAGGAGAGGAGAGGTCCGGTCACCCCCTCCTCGTCCTCACGGTACCACCGCCGGCGCTCCTCTGGATCCAGAGACGAGCGGTACCGATCAGGTGAGGAACAGATTCACCTTGACCCTCCATTAGTGGGACCATTTGTCTCTTTATTATGGCTGACCCGATTAGCATGTGTAATGTGACCTGAGAGGGCAAAAGTACACACATCCTTTACTCGAGTAGAAGTACAGATACTCGTGTTTAAAAGTACTCTGGTAAAAGTAGAAGTACTGACTAAACTTCTTTACTCAAGTAAAAGTAAAGAGGGCTTTGAAATGTACTTCAGTAAAAAGTACCCATAACTAGCAGCTGTTTTAAAGAGTACCTGACCTCCCTTTATATTAATAGAACAATAATGTCATTGTTAGCTAATGAATGTTTCCATGCTGAACAACGGCAACATGACAACGTTTTCATTGGTCCCTCTTCTTTAGAGAAGACCAGGAAATGATGGATACACGGATCGTGTTCAAATCAATAGGCACGCAATGACTCTAAATAATAATGATCACGCCACCAAACACACATTCAAACTAAAGGAACCAGCCTGTTTGGGAAATGTAGAAGTAGAAAGTACAGGTATTTGGGTTCAACATGTAAGAAGTAGAAAGTACAGGTATTTGTGTTCAACATGTAAGAAGTAGAAAGTTCAGGTATTTGTGTTCAACATGTAAGAAGTAGAAAGTACAGGTATTTGTGTTCAACATGTAAGAAGTAGAAAGTACAGGTATTTGTGTTCAACATGTAAGAAGTAGAAAGTTCAGGTATTTGGGTTCAACATGTAAGAAGTAGAAAGTACAGGTATTTGGGTTCAACATGTAAGAAGTAGAAAGTACAGGTATTTGAGTTCAACATGTAAGAAGTGGAAAGTACAGGTATTTGAGTTCAACATGTAAGAAGTAGAAAGTACAGGTATTTGTGTTCAAAATGTAAGAAGTAGAAAGTACAGGTATTTGTGTTCAACATGTAAGAAGTAGAAAGTTCAGGTATTTGAGTTCAACATGTAAGAAGTAGAAAGTACAGGTATTTGTGTTCAAAATGTAAGAAGTAGAAAGTTCAGGTATTTGTGTTCAACATGTAAGAAGTAGAAAGTACAGGTATTTGGGTTCAACATGTAAGAAGTAGAAAGTACAGGTATTTGTGTTCAAAATGTAAGAAGTAGAAAGTACAGGTATTTGTGTTCAACATGTAAGAAGTAGAAAGTACAGGTATTTGGGTTCAACATGTAAGAAGTAGAAAGTACAGGTATTTGTGTTCAACATGTAGAAAGTACAGGTATCTGTGTTCAAAATGTAAGAAGTAGAAAGTACAGGTATTTGTGTTCAAAATGTAAGAAGTAGAAAGTAAAAAGTCGTCAGAAAAATAAGTAGTGGAGTAAAGTACTGATACCAGAAACATGTACTTAAGTACAGTAACGAAGTATTTGTGCTCCACTACTTCCCACCTCTGTGTGTGACACTCATTACCCAATACAGTTATGTATGTAAAAGGATATTTTCAATGAGGAGTAGAAGAAATCAAAATAGAGGGAACACAATTCCAAGTTAACATAGCCAGCATTTACAACACTTTAAAGGTCTGAATGGCCATTGTTTGTATCTCAGTCAACTCTAAATGTACACAGCAAACAGTCAACGAGGCTCGTTAATCCCCTCAGTAGCATTATGGATTATATATGATAACTTAAGCAATAAGTGGTAAAACAAATGTTAGTTCTTCCCAATACAGGTAAGGATGTCATTATCATTTGGAGGTCTTGGCTGCATATCGATAAGGAAACCTGATTTTCTTAAACTTATTTCTTTCTGATCGACTCCAATGGTTACGACAAATATAGTTTGTATAGAAGTCTATGAGAAAATGACACTATAGGGATATAACCCGGCTGATACTTGGATGTTGAGGCCAATATAAAGTATCTTAAAGTGGACCTATCATGCTATATTTGAATAATATAGTATAGGACCATACCTATATAAGGCATATTTATACTTTTTTTTTCTTCAAAATACCAAACAGATCATGCATTTTAGCCATGCCTCATTTTGCTCAATTTGACAATTTCTAGATCTGTTTTTGAAGGGGCAGATTCAGTGAGAACAGCACCATCTACAGGCCTGGCATATGTACTACAGCGTCTCCAGCGCTTTCGAACAGCAATGGCCGTGGCTGTCTCCTCCTGATTGGTGGAGTTGGCCCAATAGCCGTAGCGCCACCGTCCTGATGTCAGGACAGTGTTCAAATCTGGATCAGTTTTTATCAGATCCGTTGCAGCCCCTTTTTTAGAGATTTGGGTATGGAGGAAAATAGAGAGGGTTGTGTTTTCTGACACTTGGTGAGTTCCCTGGAACACCGGGGACACATATTCATGTATAAAAGACGTACAAAAGTGCATTTTGCATGATAGGTCCCCTTTTAAATATCTTGACGTTATCTGATAAAGATATATAAATTACAGGTTTTTCAAATGTAGTTCCTTTTTTTCTCTGAGCTCACATGTTGGAAGATCCCCATGTTACATCTGTCTTATATTTATCTAGCTATAGTCCAATTGTGCATTGGTTCAGAGAGGTTTTCCCCAGGTTTGTTTGGAGACTATAGACCTGGGAACACATCTACACTTTACCTCGATCCACTCATTCATCCTGATCATCACACTGTGACATTATCTGCAGAAGAAATCCAGAGTTCGGCAGAAATCTGTGGAAAAAGCTTTTCGACAAATCTGTCTTTCAACATACATTGTTTGCTTTTGTTCCATCTGGTGTCCTGTAAAGATTAATATAGGATTAACTGAGGATTTAAACTTCTCTTCAGTGGCATCTCATCTGTAGGAGTTTGCAGTGGTGACGTTCGGGGGTTTAGAAGCAAAGATAGGCAGTTCTCTAACAAGGAAACAGACAGGAGTTCCTGGTCAGCGGGAACACCTGATTGGACCTGAGAGTTTGTTTGGACAGGATTTAAATCCATAAAAAAAAGCTTTCAACCCATTAAGTTGAAAAAGAAAAGCTGTGTGAGCACCTTTTAAACGTCACACACACTTACTTTTACACCCTTTTCCGTCACACTCGGTCAACCACAAGACAATAAACGTGCACTTGAGATTTAAATCACCTCCGTTCCCTGCGCACAAGTTAAACAAACGTACATGTGTGAGCTCCATTCATCCGACACATGTCTGACTGATGTCATTATCGACGTGTGTGTGTGTGTGTGTGTGTGTGTGTGTGTGTGTGTGTGTGTGTGTGTGTGTGTGTGTGTGTGTGTGTGTGGTGTGTGTGTGTGTGTGTGTGTGTGTGTGTGTGTGTGTGTGTGTGTGTGTGTGTGTGTGTGTGTGTGTGTGTGTGTGTGTGTGTGTGTGTGTGTGTGTGTGTGTGTGTGTGTGTGTGTGTGTGTGTGTGTGTGTGTGCTGTCTGACAGCGATGGACACTGTTCAAACGAAACCAGCTGTGGCTACACGGCGGCGTTTTATCTCGCTCTTAGAAACACTCATTTACAGAAACGTCTGCTCCGACGCTCCCCGAACTCGATCCATTCTGGAGAAACCACCAGGCCTCATGGGAGCCGCCGTCTTAGACTCTGCGTCCACAGACTGAACGTGGATAAATGGGAACACGGTGCTCATTGTGCGGAGAACACTGCAGCACAAACACAGCTGATGGTCTCGCTGCTGCTCCTCTACTTTCACTGGAAGCACTCTCTGTTATTTAACACTCTCTCTCTCTGTTTACACTGAAACTAATTGGCTTATTTCTTTTTTTATGGGTTAGTAAGTAGCACTCAGATCATTTATTCAAGTAAAAGTACTTCATTTCAAACAAAATTCCCGCAAATGTCTCAATTCTGCTGAAGTATAAATGTTTTATTGGCTAAATAAAGCTCATATGTTGGAAGATACCCATGCCTGAAATGAATCGGCTTATTTCCGTTGTTATTGGTTTGTAGCACTCAGATCGTTAACTCAAGTGAAAGTACTTCATTTCAAACAAAATTCCTGCAAATGTCTCAATTCTGCTTAAGTACGAAGGTTTTAATGGCTAAAGAAACTGAAGTAATGATGACAGAAAGATGTCATCTGTGACTTATTTATAAATGTTACTTCATGACATTATTAGATATATATTTTTTCTCTAATCCAGGCTTTGAACCCATCTAAGAAGTGTAAAGGGTAACGATTTATGGACATCTAAATATGTCTTGTAAGGTCTACAAGACACAGTTTTAATCTGCAATAATGCGTTCTTAATCTGCCATTTGATTTGTCTGAATTGTGTTTTCTCAGATAAATATAGACTCAAAGGTATTACAATGTATGGTATGTATAAAATAGGATAACCTGAAATAGGTAAGTACCTCCGATTTGTTATTAAGTATACACTTGTGTCTCCAGATGTTCACACAGAGGCGGTGCAGGCGGCCCTCGCCAAACACAAAGAGAGGAAGTTGGCGGTGCCGATGCCTTCCAAGAGGCGGTCGCTGGTGGTCCAGACCTCCATGGACGCCTACACACCACCAGGTACGGAAACATACAAACATCTGTTCTCTAGGGCTGTCAGAGAAACGTAGTCGACTAACACTCATATGGTTCTCAGAAGGTAGAGCGGTCGATTTGAAGGTCGTTGGTTCGGTTCCCAGCTCCTGTAGTCAACATGTCATGTGTCCTTGTGCAAGAGGCTGAATCCAAAATATCCAGGGCGTAATGACAGGAAAAAGGGCTGTGTAAATATTTCCCATTGAGTCCATTTACCAAATGACTTAGGAGAATAATGGATGGTTTCATTTCATCATTAATCGTGCAAAAAGGTGCTCTTAAGTTTCTTGGGAATAATTCATAAATTGTCTTTTTGTCGTGAAACAATGATTTATAACCCGGGGATGATTGCTTACCCTCTCTGATATAAAAAAGGTCCCATTACAACGTGTAGTTGGAGGTGTTTTCAGGACAACATTTCATTTCTGCACAGATTTATGGATCAGTTTGAGGACTTTTTTTATAGCTTCCGACCCTTTATTGCTCTTTTGTACGGTTGTATTTGTTCGATCACTGCTGCCAGCTAACATGCACGCAGGTGGAAGCAACCCTTACAACTAGGGCTGTGCGATTATGGCAAAAATCATAATCACGATTATTTTGGTCAATAATTGATATCACGATTATTAAATACGATTATTCATGACTTTGAAAACATCCATTTATTGAACTTTTAAATACAAATAATAATTTGAACAGTATCTTTTTAACTGTTGATTTCCCTGAACGTATAATTCAACTGAAAAACCAATACAAAAATAAATAAATTAAATGATACATTTAAATAAATAATATCAAAATAATAAATACCAATAAACAAGATCAACAAATATTTTGGAGCGCACTTCAACAAGCTACTAAACATATATAAATATGATAAATACAAATACATTAGATCAAATATGTTGCAGTGCACTGTCACAACCTAGCAAAGCAAAATAATCGTTTTTTTCGATTATGTTGTTTTCGTAATTGTGGCAGGCCAAAATCGTAATTGCGATTAAAATACGATTAATTGCACAGCCCTACTTACAACCCCCCTTATTTCCACATCTGTATCTTTAGTGTAGTGTGTGGAGTTAATGTCACTCAGCAGTCACAGATTGGATCCCTGCTGAAACCTGAAGTAACCATCTCTCCTCTGTAAATGTGCACATCGACGGTGGCGCTGATCCGATGTGTCTTTATGGAGCTGGTGTGGTTTAACGAGGGCGTAAATGAGGCCCTTATTCCTCCAGCTGCAGGACTGAGTCTCGCTGAACTAATCACGAGTTAGACTAATGGCTCAAAGAGGAATCGTACCGCAGCTAAATATTAAATACGAGGGCAGGTTATTGGATCAATGTGTGCAACTAATGCGCGTACTATTTTCTCATGAGTGATTTTACATGTCCAGGGTCTGTTTTAGCACACTCTTATCCTTATTTGCCCTTCCTTTATCTTACTTTAATGCCCTTTCTTTATGTCTCTGTACTTCCATAATACTTCTTTAGTATCAAGTAGTGTAACACTCAAGAAATCAAATAAACACAAGAGTTTTTATCACAATATGGAAGAGCAAACACTCAAAACAAGAAGTAAATTAAAAGTTCTAGCAGATTTTAGGAGGTGTGTGGCGCAGTGGGTTGTGCGTTGGTGTTGGGATCAAGGGAGCACAGGTTCAAACCCCACTGCAGTCAGCATGTCGTTGTGTCCCTGAGACACTTCACCCCAAATTGCTCCTGTGGGGATTGTCCACAGTATTGAGTATGTAAGTCGCTTTGGATAAAAGCATCTAACAAGTGACATGTAATGTAATTTGGTAATAACAAATTACAGCGAGGTCAAATCTAATGTAAAAATATGTTAAAACCAAATGGCACTACTTTGAAGGCCATTAAATCCCCCCAAAAATACAAAACTAACATTGTGTTTTGGTATTGTCTCTCTAATAAAAGAAGTACAGTGACCTACAGGTACAAACGCATTAGCCGAAAACACTTCACACAAGAAAAGATGCAAATATAAAAAACACAAATGTACCAAAATCCCTGAACGTCACCAACCGGTCCGGTCCCAGCTGTGTGCGTCACTTTTTAAAGTCCCCTGGTTTCCGTTGAGCTTCTTGCAGCGTTTTGTTGCTGAATATGTTTTTTCATTTGAATGTGTTTTGGCACATTTGTGTTTTTATATTTGCATCGTTTCTGAAGCTGCAGCGTGTTTCTACTAATGGAAGTGTTTTGTGCCGTTGTAGCACGTTTGCATCTGCCTGCCACCTTAAAGCAGTACCTACTGGAGCCGTAAGTCTATACAAACACACATATATAGACTCATTTTAAAGGCTCGGTTATTCCTAAAAAGAAAATCTGGTGGGTGTAGTTTTTAATCCACCATAGGAACATTGATTCGGGACTAATTTTAGCAGCGGATTAATCCAAATTTGAGTATTTGTGGCAGCACAACGTCACAATAAACAACAGGATGTGAGTTCGTAATGAAGGAACATGTCACAGTGCAACAGCGTGGCTCGCTGATGTGGTTTTATTTGTTTCCGGACAGTAGTAGAGCTCTAAGGGTTAGTTGGAGAAACTGTTATTTTGCAATGAGAATAAGGCTCATAAATATAACACACACACATTTATAGATACATGTGTACGCAATGTTCAACAAGCACTGACATCAATCCTTCATAAATGTACAAACACATTTTCCACACACACATGAACAGCATTACGTGCTTTTCTGAATGTGTTGTTTTTCCACAAGCTGCAAGGACACACACACACACACACACACACACACACACACACACACTCACACACACACACACACACACACACACACACACACACACACACACATGACATCTTGCAAATTTAAAAAGAGCTCACGTCCTCAGGGAGCAGTTAAAGCAGACACACACACACACACACACACACACACACACACACACACACACACACACACACACACACACATCTGCCTGTCTGCCGGTGGGGTTTAT
This sequence comes from Trematomus bernacchii, assembly GCF_902827165.1. NCBI lineage: Eukaryota > Metazoa > Chordata > Actinopteri > Perciformes > Nototheniidae > Trematomus > Trematomus bernacchii. Next base: position 6,911,952 of record NW_022987839.1, on the reverse strand, counting down.
TCGAGGACAGCACAGTGGCTTGTTGCTGAGCAGCAGGTCGCTTCGTGCAGAGATGACGAGCAGGGCAGGATTGTTATTGGCTGACGACTGCTGCATTTTCCCAATTTCTCAATAAATATGTTTTAGCTTTATGAAAATATGCTGCTGTGTGTCAGAAACTCCCTCTCTTCTCTCTCTGTGTTTGTGTTTACTTCATGGCAACCCTGGGTAGCCTGGCAGCATCTTTTTTCTGTCAACATGTTTGTGTGTTGTCACTCTGCAGGGCCTTGCTCCAAACAAGGCTCTTCAACCATGTCAGCAAAGCACTGTGGGTAGTTTTCACGTTTGCAAAACAGCGTCAAGTCCCATGGCATTTTATTTAAAACTGCAAATGTCAGGTGTCACTATTGTCAACGTTGTTTTAATTTAAGCAAACAATCTTTAATAATGTGCTTTTAAACTTTGCATAGGAAGATATGCAAATTAGCATTTAGCGGTTTTTATGTTTTCATTTGTTTACATATTTTGGGAGTCAAGTTAATCCACATGTGCTTTTTGTCAGTTTCATATCAGTATGTAGTGTCTCTACTTTAAAGAGTCCTCTCCTGCTGATGTTCAGGTGTATATCAGTATGTAGTGTCTCTACTTTAAAGAGTCCTCTCCTGCTGATGTTCAGGTGTATATCAGTATGTAGTGTCTCTACTTTAAAGAGTCCTCTCCTGCTGATGTTCAGGTGTATATCAGTATGTAGTGTCTCTACTTTAAAGAGTCCTCTCCTGCTGATGTTCAGGTGTATATCAGTATGTAGTGTCTCTACTTTAAAGAGTCCTCTCCTGCTGATGTTCAGGTGTATATCAGTATGTAGTGTCTCTACTTTAAAGAGTCCTCTCCTGATGATGTTCTTTTCTATTTTCAGACGCAACACAGCATAGTACTTCCAAAAAAAAGTTGAATCCAAGGCAGATTTTGTTCTTATCTACCCAATTAAATAGAAATGACCTCATCAGTTGTATTTCATTGTAATGAGTTGTGTGTTTTTGTGCACCTAATGAACGTGAGTCTGTTAATCACTCTTCATTTTATAATCTCAGCGGTCTTCTGAGTTTTCTTTTTCGTTTGGATGGTTGTTGGACTAATTTACTGCGCTGTGGGAAAAATGCACCTGTGTGTGTGTGTGTTGTTTTGTGGTGTGTGTGTGTGTGTGTGTGTGTGTATGTGTTGTTTTGTGGTGTGTCTGTATATGTGTTGTTTTGTGGTGTGTGTGTGTGTGTGTGTGTGTGTGTGTGTGTGGGTGTGTGTGTGAGAACTGGGTCAGCTTCTGTTGTTATTCATATAACCACTATTAGTCCCACAATGCTGTGGGCATTATGGAAATCACATGCAAAACATGTGCACACACACACTCATACACACACATTTGCAGACACTCTTTTGTAAAACAAACTTTACTCCATCCCCCCACGGCAACTCTAAACAGATGGGAGCTGAAACATTTTCAGGCTACTCACAAAAGAACCATAACATACACGGAAACTATTTTTCTGTCTGTCTCTGAATAAAGCAAATATATATTCCACTTATTATTGGAGTGCACCAGATTCATGTTAAAGGGTCACTTGTTTTTAACGGTTTGATTTAGAGGATGCAAACCTGTGATTATTCTCAATGCCAGTTATTTCGTTGATTACTTTCTTGGTTAAAATGTATATTTTTTTGTCTTTAAATGTCAGAAAATTGTGAAAAAAGGTTGATCAGTTTGTCCAAAAGCCTAACATGATGTACTCAGATGTAAAAGAAATGTAATTTACTTCTGATAAAGAAGTAAAGAAACCAGAAAATATTAAATTTAAAGAGAGAGAAGTTTGACTTAATAACTTAATTAATAACCCAGGTTCATATTTGTATTTTGAGCACAACTGGGACATTACTTTCATGTGTTAATGTTCAAAAAGGTCTGTTGTGATGTGTCAACTGCTTAGAGATGTCCCTTAGCCTATCACGTCATGTCTTTGAGCGCTAGCCAAATTGTATTTATTTTTTGATGATAATATCAGCAATCTTACAATAATTGGCATTCCCTATGATGTTGTAAATAATATCGCAATTGCAATATCCATCAAAATAAATATCGTGCAGCCCTAGTCCACCATTTCTACTTCTGTCATTGTAATAAGAATAAGAATACATTTCATTTATATAGCACACTTTAAAAACAACAACATCTCAAGGTGCTTCACAATGCGAGGAGAAAATACAATAAAATGTTAGCAAGGAACATATTGAATAAAATATGGTAATAAAAAAAAGGTTAAAAGCATAAAAGGTTAGAATAAAAAATTAAAAAAGGACAGTAAGTAAAACGTAAAAAAAATCTCAATATTCTACATTTTTCTCAAAATTCTGACTTTTTCTCAAAATTCTGACTTTTTCTGAATAGTTAAAATGTTAATAATCACTGGTCACCGGCTTGAGCTTCAATCTCAGGATCCATGTATCTCTGATCCTCTCCAGAATGGAAGTAGTCATCACATACAGAGCATCAACTAGTTCCTGAACAGTGTCCTTCACATGCTGATATCCAAGAGAGGGAGTTACACAGTCACAAGATGGAGGAATAGAAAGCAGTATTCAATGTTTACTTCAGATTAGCTCCACGTCAGAAATGATCATGCTTGTCATATGTCTATCTCCATAGAGGCTGAATCATCATGTTAATCACATAGCTATCATATGCCTCAAACAGTCCTGATGCTCTTCTAGGTAATCATACATCCTGTCATGTACACAGCTACAGTTGGGATACCTTTGTTATCATGTGGACTCTGATATTGGAAGAGGACATTCAGTGTTTTCCTAACAGATGCAGAGGTCCGTTTGTTCTCTGGAAGCTGAGTGGTGCTTTGTTTCAAGTTTCAACTCCTCTCTTCTCCCCCCCTCAGATACCTCCTCAGGCTCGGAGGGTGAGGGTCAGGGCGATGAAGAGGAAGGAGGTGACGGTGAGGAAGAAGAAAAAGATGGAGGAGGAGGAGGCGTTGGAGGAACAACAACGTCCAGTCGGGACGGGAGCATCAGCATGGAGCGATGGATAAACAGAGCCATCCACGGCACCTCCTCCACCAACACCTCCTCCACGGCCTCCTCCTCCTCCTCCTCCACCCGCAGTGGGGGGAGCGGAGCGGCCGGAGGGAGGCTGGCCGACGTCCTCGCCCAACACGTCCACATCTCCGCCCACCAGCACCACGTCAGACACCACCACCATCATCATCATCGCCACAAGACAGGTAGGAGGACACGTTGGAGGCACGAGTTCAATCATTCTGATTCCGAGAAAGGAATGATGACCCTGTTGGGAAACTTGCAGACCAATCGTAATCGAGATACCCAGTGAAGTCCAGGCGATCTTAGGCAAATAGAAACTTTAAATAATTTAAAAGTCCTGACAACTTTAGAAAAATCCATTCCTTTAGCAACGAACAAAGACAGCGTTAGCAACATAAGACCACCTTAAAGCACTCTTAGGAAGATCTAGACACCCATAGCAAACTACAGAAAGTCCAGACACTCTTAGGACGGTCCAGAACATCTTTAGCCAAACAATGTGATCTTAGTCTAATACCAAAGACCACAGACACTGTTAGCAAACAACAGACTCCCTTAATCTACTTAACACCATCAGCAAACCAACGCTTTAGCCACATACAGTTTGTTAGCCAGAGTCCAGACACTCATAGGAAAGTACATCGAGCCATAACTTCCCAGTAAGGGCTTTCTGACACAATTAGTCAAACAGTTAGTCATCTTTAGCAAAGACAAAGGACCCTTAGAAAACAATAAACAATCACAATCAAGATGCAACGTCCAGGCAGTCTTAACCAAACAATGAACAAAATGCTCTTGGCAAAATCCAGACATCTTCAGGAAAGTCAAGACATTCTCAAGAAAGTTTACAGAAACGCTGAAACGTCACAATAATGGTTTCCCTAATCCTGACACCTTTAGCCATATCATGACCCTCTTAGTCAAAAACAGACATCTTTAGAAAAGACCCGTAACAAACTTTAGACAACCTATCTATAATCCAGATACTTTCGGCAAGGTCCAGAAACATCTTTAGCAAATTGTCTTGGTCAAACCTTAAATATTTAAAAGTCTAGATACCTTTTAGTGAAACACAAACTATTTTAGCAAAGAACAGAAACACCATTAGCAAACCAAACACCCTCACTCTAGTTAAAGGACTATTTGCTTAATCTAGACACCCTTAGCTAACTAAAGATAACTCTTAACCAAATGCAGTCGATTAGCCACGTCCAGACATCTTCAGCAAAGTCAAGACACCTTAAATGCTAATGAATAAAACCATTAGATCTCATTTGACTTTACTCCTGAGCAAAAAAGAGAAATGTAGTTGGCACCATTCTGACTGCTTGTTGTTCTGCATTTAAGCACAGAAAACTAACTTAAACTCTTCCACATGTTGTCAAAGAATCCTCTTAAGACCCAGAGAACGTCCCTGAATCCCAGTTTAGGAACAACAAGAGTGAAAAACTGCAGCGAGGAACTTCAAAGCCTGTCGTATTCAATCTTCAAATAAAGAAACTTCTCCTCAGTTTATTTATTGAGGTGGTAAAGTTAGCTGGGGGTTGAGAAGTTTATCATATAAGTGTGTGTGTGTGTGTGTGTGTGTGTGTGTGTGTGTGTGTGTGTGTGTGTGTGTGTGTGTGTGTGTGTGTGTGTGTGTGTGTGTGTGTGTGTGTGTGTGTGTGTGTGTGTGTGTGTGTGTGTGGTGTGTGTGTGTGTGTGTGTGTGTGTGTGTGTGTGTGTGTGTGTGTGTGTGTGTGTGTGTGTGTGTGTGTGTGTGTGTGTGTGTGTGTGTGTGTGTGTGTGTGTGTGTGTGTGTGTGTGTGTGTGTGTGTGTGTCCGCAGGACGCCACTTATTTTATTCCATTCCATTTCTATGTACTGTAAATACTGTTATATATACTCTATCTGTGTTTTTAGGGTTATGTATGCACCGTAACATCAAGTCAAATTCCTCGTACGCGTCAACCTACCTGGTAATGAACTTGTTTCTGAGTCTGAGTCTGTGGCAAAGGGGAAGCTGGTGAAGAAACTCGACAAAAAAAAGTGCTTCAAACTTTTGATTTCAGTGGTCAGAGTAAAATGTGAAGAAATACACTGCTAGTGAAAAGTTGAAAAGCAGCTTTCTCTACTTGGAAGTTGGCGTGAAATGTACCCGTCTGCATCCTAGAAATCCCTACTGATTTTCATTAGTGAATATCTTAGGAGTTAATGCATCAAGCTGTGGGCTCTAATTCTCTATTTCACTAATATAGAGTTCTACACCAACCTGGATGATAGCATCGCAGTTATCTCCTCACGATAATAAGTCCATGAGATTTAGAAACAATCATTGTGTAGGTTTGTTTAAAGGATCGTTCGGATTAATATACAATATAATGTATTCTCTATTTATGTTTGCATTCGGCTTTGTGGGGGTTTTCCTTTCCTGTAGTGTGTCCTATAGGTTTTGGTGCATGAACCATTAAGAGGACTCTTTAAAGTAGAGACACTACATACTGATATACACCTGAACATCAGCAGGAGAGGACTCTTTAAAGTAGAGACACTACATACTGATATACACCTGAACATGAGCAGGAGAGGACTCTTTAAAGTAGAGACACTACATACTGATATACACCTGAACATCAGCAGGAGAGGACTCTTTAAAGTAGAGACACTACATACTGATATACACCTGAACATCAGCAGGAGAGGACTCTTTAAAGTAGAGACACTACATACTGATATACACCTGAACATGAGCAGGAGAGGACTCTTTAAAGTAGAGACACTACATACTGATATACACCTGAACATCAGCAGGAGAGGACTCTTTAAAGTAGAGACACTACATACTGATATACACCTGAACATCAGCAGGAGAGGACTCTTTAAAGTAGAGACACTACATACTGATATACACCTGAACATCAGCAGGAGAGGACTCTTTAAAGTAAAGACACTACATACTGATATACACCTGAACATCAGCAGGAGAGGACTCTTTAAAGTAGAGACACTACATACTGATATACACCTGAACATCAGCAGGAGAGGACTCTTTAAAGTAGAGACACTACATACTGATATACACCTGAACATCAGCAGGAGAGGACTCTTTAAAGTACAGACACTACATACTGATATACACCTGAACATCAGCAGGAGAGGACTCTTTAAAGTAGAGACACTACATACTGATATACACCTGAACATCAGCAGGAGAGGACTCTTTAAAGTAGAGACACTACATACTGATATACACATGAACATCAGCAGGAGAGGACTCTTTAAAGTAGAGACACTACATACTGATATACACCTGAACATCAGCAGGAGAGGACTCTTTAAAGTAGAGACACTACATACTGATATACACCTGAACATCAGCAGGAGAGGACTCTTTAAAGTAGAGACGCTACATACTGATATACACCTGAACATCAGCAGGAGAGGACTCTTTAAAGTAGAGACACTACATACTGATATACACCTGAACATCAGCAGGAGAGGACTCTTTAAAGTAGAGACACTACATACTGATATACACCTGAACATGAGCAGGAGAGGACTCTTTAAAGTAGAGACACTACATACTGATATACACCTGAACATCAGCAGGAGAGGACTCTTTAAAGTAGAGACACTACATACTGATATACACCTGAACATCAGCAGGAGAGGACTCTTTAAAGTAGAGACACTACATACTGATATACACCTGAACATCAGCAGGAGAGGACTCTTTAAAGTAGAGACACTACATACTGATATACACCTGAACATCAGCAGGAGAGGACTCTTTAAAGTAGAGACACTACATACTAATAAGAACCTGGAAATGAGCAGAATATGGCTCCTTTGCTTATCTGTTATAGTTTGATTTACATGTTACAGATCTTCAGTCAAACATTTTTATATAGTGTATTTTTTTCTTTTTTTAATTGGCGTATTAAGTCTTTCTTCATGTTTATCACAGAGGAAAGTCTTAGCGTTGTTTGAACGTGTGAGTTACAGCTCTGTTTCTCATTTCCTTCTTCAAGGCCAAAGCAGTAGGTCTCCAGTGTTTTCAATGTGTGTGTGTGTGTGTGTGTGTGTGTGTGTGTGTGTGTTTATACTTGAGGCAGATTGTTTTCCATGCAGCCTCTCTTTATCCCGCTCTTATCAGAACAGCTTGCTGCTCCTGAAGATAACGTACGCCTCCTTCTCCACAATCTTTCGACCTCTCGTGCTCTCGGGGTCTCTGAGGACGCTCGGATGTTTTTGCTGGACTTTTCGCTGCGTTCAGGTTCAAAAGGACTCGCTGTGTTTGTGTCACCGGGCGACTCTTTTGTTCCTGATACAATCACTAAGTGCTTGTTTGTGCTGCTGCTGCTGGGTAATCATTGGAAACCTTTGGAGACATATGGAGCTCCGTTTAAAGTAGGGATATTTTTAAATCTCAAGCACCTGTGAGCGTTAGAATAGACTAAACTCAAAGCTTCTTTAAAAAAAAAATAGCATATACAAATTCTACATTGCACCTTATTATAAAAAAATTGAATTGCCCTATCAGAATTAGAAATCCTTACTATGTTCCACAATGGGTTCATTTAGGTAAGCACATGTTATTCGATAAAAATCTATTAAACACACATCCATGATAAAAAAAGTAAACATCTAAAAGTATTAAAGCCAGTTATAACATGAATAAAGTGTATATTGCACATATGGCAGTGTTAGCTCAGAAGGCTTAGCTTAGAAGTGTTATTTTTCGCAGTTTTTCAATTCAAATGTCGGATTATAGACATGTTTTAACCAAAATAACTAGCAAAACAGTACAACACCGTATTCTGTATATTAGAAATACATCTAAATGAATTGGTAAGGTACACAAATGAATCTCTATCAAGTAAACATATTGAAATAACCTGAAATAGTTTGAGAATTAGATATTTCATCTTCACAGCAAAACTTTTACTTCGTCTTTGCGTCCATTCATTACATTTAATAAAAGTATCATAAAATGTATTTTAATGACACCTATGCATCGTACAGAAATAGCTACATTTAATTTGTAACTAAATATTGGGTATATCATTACATTTGAATTAAACCTCTTTCCTTCTCGTGGTGTTTTCTGATGAAGAAAACTCAGGTTTGTTGTTCACAGCTGACGGTAAATCGACCGGACTTCTTTCTGTGGATTGATATGACTGCACATAGTCCTTTGATCCTCCCTAGCAACGGTCTGTTCTCCTTAGCAACGGTCTGTTCTCCTTAGCAACAGTCTGTTATTGGAAAATGAACAACTTCTGAACTGTCCAAATTGACCAATCAGAATCCAGTATTACACTAAGCCCTATATTTATGATAAAATATATGACCTTTTGTTGAATTACAGTATAACACTGAGCCGTTTTTTAACGCAACGTTTTATCACCACAATATAAATCACTGTGTTTACTTCACTGGTGTAAAGAGAAATGACTCCAGCGCAGTAAAGTTAATTTACTCTCGATTTGATGCATCTTTTCAAGACCCCCCCTCCCTCTTTGTTCCTCACATGCAGGCCTGTTAGCCCACCTCTCCTTGAGGAAGAGGAGGAGGAGGGTAGAGAATGGAAATGGTAAGTTAAATTGTAGCATGTCCGAGAGGAGAAGCCGCTCTCCTGCCATCCCTCTCGTAGGGATGTTGACTTTCCCCCCAAATCTCCTCCATCATATGCTTGCATTTGGAGCTCTGCCCCCTCATTGGTTGTTTCCTGCAAATAAATATGTGCTTAGCCATGTTCTGTAATTGCAGGAGAAAGTATATCGATGCTAACCTCAGTTGGAATAGCATTGAGTGTTGTTGTAGATGCATGAAAGTGTTCTTTTTATGTGGATTAAAACAACAAATCCTCTGGCGTTCACAGCTGTTCAGATGGTGAACTGTTGATGGAGAGAATCAACAATGCTTTTAAATCACAGCTTGTATGAATGAGTCTTTGCTCTCTTTCTTTCAAGGTTGCTCTGTGCGCTGTTGTTTATTGATTTGGATAATTATGCAGCATGTTCTTCAGTTGTTTGCTCAGCCAGAGGCAATCTGCTTTCAGAACAGCTTTTAAATCTGAGTCAGGAAGCAGGTGGTGGAGGAATGTAAGCCTTAGTCCTCTCTTTAGTTCTTTTTAATGCAGTATTATCTGCTACCTTAAATCACAATAGGATGAGATAAACCTTTATTATTACCTCCTTAGGGAAATTGAGGTGTCATAGCAGGGAGAGCCATAACCATTTAAGTTTCATATTAGTATGTTGTGCCTCTACTGTGCAATGTTTCCATGCTTTAATGTTCAAAAAGACACAGGGAGTTCAGCCCTTTGCAGATCATTAACATGCACAAACAATATCAAATAATATAAACTCATTGTGTGGAAGAAGTACAACCTGAAGTCTCCATTTGCCAACTCACTTCGTGGCAAATGAAAAGGCAGCATCTGACTCATTTACTGGAGTGGCTCCCTTTGTTTCTCTAAGATTGCTGGAGAACAGAGAGCTGCAGGAATTAGTCCTGATCCCAGAAATTACTCACTTTCTGGTTCCCTCGTCTAGAAGTCAATGTTTGTTTTATTTGTTTTGGAATTGGAAGTGTGGAATAAGGCAGAGATTAAGACAAACTCTCCTTGAAGTGACGTGAAGTCATGTGACCGTGCTGTAGTTCCTTTATAGCCCAACATTAGCCGCCTTTAGCTTAGCGCTGGTGACGTGAAGTCATGTGACCGTGCTGTAGTTCCTTTATAGCCCAACATTAGCCACCTTTAGCTTAGCGCTGGTGACGTGAAGTCATGTGACCGTGCTGTAGTTCCTTTATAGCCCAACATTAGCCTTCTTTAGCTTAGCGGTGGTGACGTGAAGTCATGTGACCGTGCTGTAGTTCCTTTATAGCCCAACATTAGCCGCCTTTAGCTTAGCGGTGGTGACGTGAAGTCATGTGACCGTGCTGTAGTTCCTTTATAGCCCAACATTAGCCACCTTTAGTTTAGCGGTGGTGAAGTGAAGTCATGTGACCTTGCTGTAGTTCCTTTACAGCCCAACATTAGCCTCCTTTAGCTTAGCGTTGGTGACGTGAAGTCATGTGACCGTGCTGTAGTTCCTTTATAGCCAAACATTAGCCGCCTTTAGCTTAGCAGTGGTGAAGTGAAGTCATGTGACCGTGCTGTAGTTCCTTTATAGCCCAACATTAGCCGCCTTTAGCTTAGCGGTGGTGACGTGAAGTCATGTGACCGTGCTGTAGTTCCTTTATATCCTAACGTTAGCTTTTTACTTCTTCTGATTGCTTTTTCTGCAGTATAACAGAATCCAATGGAATAATCCCATTGGCCTTTTGTTAACTAAGCCCTTGCGATGCTAACTTCCTCTCTGTATCACTCAATATAAATCCTCACTGGGGTGAACATTGAGCATTGGGCTGAATGTTAGACCTTTTAATCAGACATTCATCACTGCCAGACCCTGCGTCCATTACCAGTGTTCTGGAAGCGTTCCCATGTTAAATGTAATTAAGGCTGCAGTGTGGATTGCAGTGCAGTTGATCCTCCCGTCTGTCAGGGGATTACTCTGACTCTCTGAGGAGTGAGCAGCTTCCTGGATGCTATTCATCAGGTGTGTCAGACGGGAGGGAGGGTTTCACTGCAGGGTCATCAGGAAAGAGATGCAGAATTGATCAAGGTTTTCTTCTCATATGAGCTGTCTCTTTCTTGCTGTAGTTTAATAAATGATGACCTGTTTCTCTTGAGATGTTTTGGTTAAAGTCAGATTTTAAGACGAGGTTTAACTAAAGCAAAATGATTAGTCAGGCAAGTCAAACGATGGATGATGGAAGTAGCTAATAAGTGATCAATCTCATCCCTTTTTTCATCTCTGTGGAGAGTTGTGGGTACAATTTGGGCACTAGAGATCAGCAGCAGGTACAAACAGAGTGGTTGAGTTCAAGAGATCTCTAACAGTGATTTGCTTGGTTTGCTGATTGCTATCCTGGCTCCAAAATAGACGAACGAGCTCCCAATTGACATCAGGATTGCAGGAAGTCGAATTCTTCCTTTGCAGACGGAAAAACCCCACCTGCACCTTGGCCAAAACCAAAGAAAAGTAAAACATTAAGGACATTTGACAATAATGCACCACAATTACAGTATGGCTATCCTGCAGGTTTTTGGGTGTTCTGAGTTTGTCTCCTTATGGTTTATTGGCCTTTGGAAAGAAGCGTTAACTTACAAAAATGTAATTTGATGATTGAAATAGATAGAGTAAAAAGAGTCAGCTTTCTCCCTTCTCATCGCTTTACCTACCTCGAAAAAGTGGCGGCAGATAAAGACACATTCATCCGGGAATCAGGAGTTTATTCCAGGTGACATTTGAACATCCTTCCTTTCAGACAGAGAGTCTTTTATTTGAACACCTTATCAACACTGTTTATTTACTTTATTTCCAACATAAAACAGTTTACAGGAAGAAATACAGAGTAGAGTTAAAGGTAGGGTAGGTAAGAATGGAGAAACCAGCTCGAGTGCGCTAGAATTTGAAAGTACGCAGCCGAAAAAAATCTGCCACTTCCTTACAGAGCCCCTCCTCCAACACACACGAACATGACCAATGAGGGCACGAGATAAGTTTGTGCACAGATGGAAGGCTGACAGGCAGGTAGGCCATCCAGTTATTTTAGCCGGGCCGGCTCAGATGATTGGTCGTGCTTTTTACAGCGCTACGGCTTCCACAGATGAAATGTTCTAATGTATTTTATTGTCAAAGCATTTAATGTATTCATTGCTATCGGGATGTTAAGAGCATTCCATGGAATATAACAAGTGTTTCTGAAGTGAATTACCTATCCCACCTTTAAAGGTAATGTAAGAGGAAACGGAATAAATAATCCCTTAAGAACAGTCTCGCCAACCTCTACCTCCAGACAGGTAAATCAATGAAATACAATTAAATGCAAGGCTTCATTGTCATGTGTACTGTATTAGCTAAAGTGTAGACATGTCAATGAAAAACGTAGGTCACACAAATAATGTCCTGCCACAGTATCTCTAACCATCAACAACTTTAAACCCTCCTTGACCAGAGATAAGTCCCTGATTCTGAATCTGCTCCATCATCCCGACTGATTTGTATTCCAGCAGCGAAGGAGGCATTCATCTTCCTCCCTGTCACAAATCATCATCATAAACCCACTCTGATGAGGTCACTGGATACTCGTGCATGCACACACACTCTCCCAAAAAGATGTCAACTTCCTGTCTGGTTCAGTGTGGCTCAAACGGACAGATGTTGCAGAGACAGGACGTTCTGCTAGCTTCAGTAATTAGCATGCCTGGTCCGTGCGCTGCAGTATTGATATTCACTCAATGTCTGCATGAAGGATTCTGTTTGGTCTCGGCTGGCTTTGGCTCAGTGCTTCACTGGGAATCACTTTCACTTTCTAACCTCCCTTGTTTTCTCATCCTTCCACTGCACAATATCTCTCTTTTCTGAGGTTGTCTCAGCTTCTTAAATCATATTCAGGTCATTGTTAGTCACCTTTGCTATGAATGAATCGAAAAAGACATGACGTGCATAAAAGATGTCAAAACTTTTTGCAACATTTTTAGATTCAACACCAAATCAGAGAAAGTTAAGCAGTAGATATAAAACCATAAGTTTGTAGTCTCAGTCTTTCAAATCATATTCAGGTCATTGTTAGTCAGCGTGTTTTTGCTATGATTGAATCAAAAAAGACATGACATGCATAAAAGATGTCAAAACTTTCCACAGCATCTCTGTTAGTATGTTGCATTTAGCATTAGTATTTATAATGCTATATACAGAATGCATGCAGATGACAAAGTGCAAATCAGAGAAAATTAAGCAGTAGATATAAAACCGTAAGTTAAGGATGGAAAATATGTGCATATATCATCGCGTCTTAACTTTTCCCCTATAAGTTATAGAGTTATAGAAAGAAAAAATGCAGATAACACACATGACTATTAGGAAACTTAAAGAGGCCCTATTGTGCTTTTTAGGGTGTTCCCATAGGTTTTTGTAAATGGTCTGCAAAGGCTGAAATCCCTGCGTTTCATCACATTGTACGTGATAGGCTAAGGGGCGGGACATCTCTTAGTGGTTGTCCAATCACAACAGAGCCGGCCAGCTAACCAATCAGATACTAAAATGAACCTGAAGATCAGCACAATAACGGACCGTCCACACAGCAGCGTTAAAAAATCTTGGAACGCTTCTGCCCATTCACTTTGAATGGGGTGACGTCACTTTGCCTCACTTTTCGCCGAACTGCATTGTGGGAAGCAGAGCGGAGATTTTCAGGATTTTCAGGATTCAAAGTTGAGCAATGTTCAACTTTTGAAGCTGAGGTGGAAGCGTCAGCCAATCAAATCCCGTTTATGCAAATCTGACCGTTCAAGCTCTAGCCAATCAAACCGCGTGTATGCTGGGAGAGACATACCGCAGGTCATTTCCTCATATTCCAAAGAATGGAGGAGAAATTAGCGGTAGGGAATCACCCGGTGCTTTATGACCAGTCCCTATTTACCTACCGGGATATAAACCGGAGGAGCCAGGCATGGAGGGAGGTGGCAGAGACAGTGGTATGTTTTCGCCTGTTTGGGGAGTTTATATCCAGTTTACTTCGGGCTGTTTTGCTTCGTATGTCGGGGGCGGGAGATTCATGTGATTGGTTGTTGGTGCCTTGCTCGCAAAAAATCCCCAAGCTTCAGATACGCCCACCTCCAAGATTTTTTTACGCTGCTGTGTGGACGGGCCGTAAGTCCTCTTAATGCCGCAGAGCTGAGATTAACTGGGGTAAGGGTTGGATGGTTGCTATATTAAGAAACAATATAACTAACCTTAGTCTAGTAGATGGGAGTTAAAGTAGCTTTTCCTAAAATGTGGATAAGGCTTAAAAAACATATTTTTCAGTGTAAATGAAGGCTGAATTAATAAGTCAAAGCCGACACAAAGGAAATATGATACTGTATGTATTTCTCCCAGAGAGAACAAGCAGTGATGAAATATTAAGTAACTGGGAGACTGCGAGATCAGAGCTTTGTTCTATCGTTGGTAGTTTGTGGGATCTGTTACTCTGAATACTCAACATGTTTAATTTAGTGGAGCGAAAACAACTTGCATATAAAGATTTAACGTCAGATCATTCCCAGTAAGCAAAGCATGGAATACAATATCTCAGAATAACTCTATATGACTGAGAGACATTTGAGTTCATTGTATTTTTCAGATTTGTATTCATGGCTGGTTTTCAAGCGTATCCTCTATACCAATTTTGATGGAAAATAAAAAGTCATATTTTCCATTTAAAGGTGTTTTCCATCCTTTAGGAGTTACAGTATTTGTTTGAATATCTAAACCTGAACAGAAATATCTCAAAGCTGGTAAATCCAACTCTTATCCACGGTAGAGAAACTAATAACTCTGCAATATAGGATCAATGTTTGCATGCTAACATCTATTGAGACTGAATTGATTGAGACTGGGTGCAAATGGAGAGTACACATTAGATCAGTCTACACACACACACACACATTCCTTTTTAGATTCAACACACACATCATTTCATGCTCTGACCACTCAAAGTAAAGACTCCATCGGGCAGTAAACACTGTTTGATGTTGTCCAACACCGAGTCCCTTTTTAAAGAGGAATTTGAGGCATGGTTAGAGCTTTGAAACATCAGACTGAAACACAATCTGAATGCACCACAAAATAATGTGGAGAGACAACCTTAAAACCATGTGTTAAGGAAGGTGTGTGTTGATGGAAATACAGTCTGGGTTTTGGTTTCAGATCAATTCAAGCGTGGCAGTTTGTGAGTGCTGGTTCTGCTGGTTTATCTGAGCGTTCGTGTTTCCAATCACCCTATCCCAACATCAATTATAGACAGAGGTGGAAGAAGTACTCTGATCTTGTACTTGAGTAAAAGTAGAAGTTTTCCCGGTCATTGTGCCTTTGGATTAACTTAAAAATTGATTTAAAAAAAATGATTATATGATAATGATAATAACAATAATGATAATAATTATAATTATAAATACTATAATAATTCTAATGACTATATCTTAATCATCATAGTTTACATACAAATAGGAAATGGGTGTATGTATGTATATGTGTACATATGTGTATGTATATATAGATTTGTGTTTATCTGTGTGAGTATTTAATTACGGAATTATCATTTTTCTCTTCATCCTGCAACTGGATGACTAACAGGAGAGCTTACTCCGTATAAACGTTGCTTTCTGCCTCCGTTTCTACACATGTTGTTTGTTTTTCGGATGTCTAATTGTTGAAATGGTAGAATACAAAAAATGTCCTTTTTCTCTCCCCCCAGAGAACCACTCTGCTCCTCCAGATGTCACCGGCTACACCAACAACTCGTCCGGCGATGGCATCCAGGTGGAGCGAGCGCCGGGACAGAGACAGACGCCCAAATACGGGAACGCCGAGCTGATGGAGACCGGAGACGGTGAGTCGCGGCTGGGGACCCATTCATATATAGTTATCAGTGTAATGGCAACTTTGTTGTTCCACTATCCTATATTCGTTGTGCCATTACTTCACAGGATTATGAGTGATCCAGACGCAGACACAGATGCTCTCCGGTCCTTTGGTGCAGTTTAGAATGATGTTTATTTCGAGTTTACATTACCAAGGTTTAATGATTCTGTCAATGGTTGTGGTATCTGTGAGCATCTATAGATCGGTGTGCTCTTCCTCCTGTGTCCTCTCTCTTCCGCTCACGTATGACCCCTTTTATACACCCGGTGCAGCTAACCCCCACCACCAAGTGTTCAAGATAATATTGCACTATAAATATAAATAAACTGACATGCCAACCACACCCATACAATGGCTCCTACATTCAGACCGTCTCACTTTTGAACAAGTGTTCGTAACAAGGTCGGCCTGCATGAGAGTCTATTCATGTCTGATCAAGTCCTGTTACGACTAACTTATCATCCTCTTAGTGTAGATACGTTCCTGCAGACTCTTCAGAGATGACTGACTCTGCTGGTTTATAGTTCCATATTTCTTCCTATAAAGGGAGATGAGGCAGCAGAAAGTGTGATGATGTTAAAGGTCCCCTATCATACTGTTTTTCATCAATATATTACAGGTCTCAGATATGAGCCTGTCTCTGATTGGCTGAAGTACAAAACAGATGATTGCAGTGTCCCATAATCCCCTCAGCCCTGTTTCAAAAGCTGATGCTGTGTCTGTAGCTTTAAATGCTAATGAGCTGCTGCTGGCCACGGCAAACGTGCGTTTACAGAGTTTTAAAGTACCCCGACTTTTCTTTATGGACTTTTTTACAAACCCTCAGTTTCATCTTAAACTCACCAAGCTTTTCCCACCTGCTTAAACATCTCTCTGCCTCTCATACCTCCATCCCTCCTCTCTGAAGTGAAATCAGCCCTAATGAAAGAGTAAAGTGAGGCCTCCTCTCATACGCTGCTTTTACCTCAGTGTCATGTTTAGCGGTCGGCTCCGTTATAATTGCTCATTGGAAGAGAAACGTGACACTTTAATGTAGATTTAAAACTTGTGGATGAAAAAGATCCAATCAGGAGGAAAGTGACGGATACTTCAACACCTGGGAAAGCTCAATTAGGAGTCTGATCCTGTGTGTGTGTGTGTGTGTGTGTGTGTGTGTGTGTGTGTGTGCAGGTGTTCCCGTCAGCAGCAGAGTCTCAGCTAAGATCCAGCAGCTCGTCAACACTCTGAAGCGACCGAAGCGACCGCCATTAAGAGAGTTTTTTGTCGACGACTTCGAGGAACTCCTTGAAGGTAAAACAAAAAAACATCATGCTTTTATTTTGAAACGTAAAAGTCTGATGCACCTTTAACAAAAGATCTATATTTTGTCTTTAGTAAATAACCTCATGTTGTTAGGTGATTGATTATTGACTGTTGGAGTGATGGAGGAAGTACTCCGATATTGTATATATGTAGAAATACTGGATAATGATCTCCACATCTGACATTTGTATTATTCATGACTTAACTGTGAGGAGAGCATGTGTTAAAATGATTATGCCTACAAATGAAAGGTATTCTATGGTTAATACGTTCTTATAGCAACTCACTCAAATATAACTGCATTTATAAGTGAGTTTACAAACTCGAGAAACTTGGTTATGATCACATTTGTGTCTGTGGCGTGTTTGTGCATCTCAATATACACCCTGGAATATGCTGGTTGGCTTAAATCGTCTGAAATGTAAAAACTTTCAAAGATTCAAAGGTTTTATTGCCTTAAAAATCAACAGAGGTTTTGTTCTGAAAATTTAAAGTCCTCCAACAGTCCTGCATCCAATATACTCAAAGCAAAACAAAGACGTGCAAATGGCACAATGGGACGAGTATAATACCAACGTATCTAAACTCCTCTCATGGTTCTCCTCCAACAGTCCTGTGTCCAATAAACTTAAGATTCAAGGCTTTTATTGTCATGTGTACATAGCTAGTGTAGATATGTCACTGACTTAGGTCACATGCTCCTCCAACAGTGCAACACAATAAACAGATAACATAGTGCAGAATAGTCTATATACAAGTAATTGGAATATTGATATATATGAGTTGTAAACAGATGAATGTTATGGATGTTGTTTCAAAAGTTCCGGTGTTTAACAGTCTTATGGCCTGTGGGGTGAAACTGTCAGGAGGGAAGCCAAAGACACGGCAGCCATCATCACCGGCAGCCATCTTTAAATTGTACAAACTCCTGTGTTTCCCGTTTTCAGTGCAGCAGCCGGACCCCAACCAGCCCAAAGCAGAGGGGGCTCAGATGGAGGCGCTGCAGGGCGAGCAGCTGGGGGTCGTCACCAACTGGCCCCCCTCCCTGGAGGCGGCGCTGCAGCGCTGGGGCACCATCTCCCCCAAAGCCCCCTGCCTCACCACCATGGACACCAACGGGAAGCCCCTCTACCTGCTCACATACGGTAAGAGGGGGGATTATATATATATATATATATATATATACACCTGTATAAATGACTGGAGGTCTTCAGGTGGAGACTGGAACTGCAGCGGGGAATCTTAATCAGTTTGAACTCATAGTACCGTCTTTATTCCAGATCTGGCACTCAATTACACAATGGTGTTTGTGCTATTTGTACTAACACACATAAAGCTCAATATGGTCTTACTTTGTCCATTTGTACTCACTATTTTGGGGCTTTTCTTGTTAAATATTGTTGTAATTATTGCTGTTTGTGCTATTTGTACTAAAACTCGATATATGAACCATACTTTTAGTGTATCATCTGTACGTTAATCCTGAGCAAAGGAGAGGCTTAACTACACAGAGGTTAGGAGTTACACAGCTCATTACACTCTTACTTTTTCAAAAATAATTCACTATTTTGGTGCTTTTTTTGTTAGATATTGTTGTAATAATTATTGCTGTAGAGTTCCCTCTTTTTTATGATTAAGACCGTACCACCTTTTGTGAAATTGGGGGATTTACAGCTGAAGGAAGAAATGTTAAAGTATTTGCATTTAAAGACGAGTATTTTTATACTTTTTCTTTTTGTTTCTACTGAAGAAAATAAGCCAACTTTCCCAAAAATGTAATACATTTAAAAACCGTTAGCAAATCGAAAAAAATACTGATCGAAATGAGTAATTATGTGATCATGAAAGACGTAAACAACATCACAAATGTGATCAGATGTCTGATGCCAGCTTTCAGACAGCTTTTAATTATCACTGCTACAGGTGTGTGTGTGTGTGTGTGTGTGTGTGTGTGTGTGTGTGTGTGTGTGTGTGTGTGTGTGTGTGTGTGTGTGTGTGTGTGTGTGTGTGTGTGTGTGTGTGTGTGTGTGTGTGTGTGTGTGTGTGTGTGTGTGTGTGTGTGGTGTGTGTGTGTGTGTGTGTGTGTGTGTGTGTGTGTGTGTGTGTGTGTGTGTGTGTGTGTGTGTGTGTGTGTGTGTGTGTGTGTGTGTGTGTGTGTGTGTGTGTGTGTGTGTGAGAAAGGGTTAGTGTTTGTGTGTGTGAAAGGGTTTGTGTGTGTGTGTAAGAGCGTTATTACTAGAAATGGGCATCATCTCCTCATCAAGTCTGTCCTTGTTTTTTAAATTGAAGGCTGTGTTTCGTAATGAGTCTGCAATGCCAACATGTAATGGGTCTCAATTGAGATTTCCAACACAAATCATCCAGTCGTTTTTGTTCCACATGACCTCAGATCAGCCAGGTCTCAATGCACTGTTGCAGCATATTAACCAATACGACAAACTGCATTGGACTTCATGAATACTGGAGGATTTGTCTCCACATTGCTTCTGTTTTGTCTGCACATAAGGAGGCTCTCTCAGGTTGATTAAGTGAGGAACCAAACAATGTTTAACACTCGCTGTGGGACGATGATTCCTCTACTGGCAGCCAGACAGAGCGCTAACACATTAGCAACGTGTGAGGAAAAACACATTTCAGGAAAGCTGCTCTGCTACAGAAGAACCACATGTTCAAAATATGAACTGTTCAACCATTAAATATTTAAGAGATTACATATAGATTAAAACCATTGCAATAGGAGATTAAAGGATGGCAACAGAGGCAGCAAAAGAAGCCGCTGGATCATAACTCCTCACAATGGTAACGACACATCATGGATACCATAACTATGGTTTGTGAAGGTGTTAACCTGATGGAAAACAGACGTGTGTGTGTGTGTGTGTGTGTGTGTGTGTGTGTGTGTGTGTGTGTGTGTGTGTGTGTGTGTGTGTGTGTGTGTGTGTGTGTGTGTGTGTGTGTGTGTGTGTGTGTGTGTGTGTGTGTGTGTGTGTGTGTGTGTGTGTGTGTGTGTGTGTGTGTGTGTGTGTGTGTGTGTGTGTGTGTGTGTGTGTGTGTGTGTGTGTGTGTGTGTGTGTGTGTGTGTGTGTGTGTGTGTGTGTGTGTTTGCAGCGATGATGAGGCGATGTGTGCTCACCAGACTGTGAAATGTCTTCATATCTCAGGAGTCCCCCCTCCCCACAAGTAAGGCAACAACATGGTGAGGGACTGTGTGTGTGCAGTGCTGACTCTGAATCTCTATCTTTCTTCATCTCTCATTCCTGTAGCGTCTCTCCCTTTGATGTCGGCCGACAAGGACAAACTTGTTTTGTTTCTTCCTGTCGAGTCTTCCTCAGAGAGAATTCTAATACTGAATTCTCCCGTTGTCCTTAAGCTCAACCCTGGCGGCGCTGCACTGCAGATAACCCTCTGATAATCGACAGGAGAGAGAAACTGTTAACAAAGTTTCTCCCAGTCCCAGAGTGTCACAGGCAGCTTTGATCCTGGGGTTTTCATCTAGGAGGAAATCACGTAATCGATGAAGACGTTTGTGTCTCCGTACGGATCAGGAGAACACACACATCTTTCACAATCTGCATGTTGTGTTTTGATCTTTCTCTTTGATTCGTCCTCTGTGTGTTCTGGCTTTTGTTTGAAGTGTTTTCTGTGAGCTACAATTCAAGTTTTCAGATAAGACAGTGCGGCGGCTACAGGTGCTGTCACGCTACAACGGTCAAAAACATTTCCTTTAGGAGAATTGTGCTGCCGTTTCAAAAGTGATGCAAATATAAAAACACAAATGTTCCAAAACACATCAGATTCAGAATCAGGTTTATTTCCAGGTACGTTTACACATACAAGGAATTTGCTTTGGTATCTGGTGGTGCGAACATAAACAATTACCAGTGAAATGTGAAGATTACCCACCAATGCATGACCATGGTAGAAAGCTAAAAGAAAATAATAAATACCATGTACAGTACTTCAGCGTAAACATCTCCTTATTCCCGCTTTTGTATCTTTTAATTGTAATTTACAATCTGCAAAATACAACAGAAGTCAGTAAACAACAACAAACTCAGTTAAGTCAGGGAGGCGTGTGGTGCAGTGGGTTAGTGCGTTGGTGTTGGGATCAGGGGGTCACAGGTTCAAACCCCACTGCAGTCAGCGGGTGTTTCTCAATCGCGAGTACGCTTGCTTGGTAGCACATGTCTGCCGAGCATCTTGCTTCAGAAGCGAGTCAAGAATACTTCCTGACATTTGGAAAACAAAGAGTGGAACAGGCTAGCAAGTGTGCAGGTGTGCGTCATATGAGAGGCCCCGCCTTACATCTTCCGCCACAGATTTTGGGAAATTGGTCCGTGCGCAAAGCATTGTGGGGATTTTAAGACCGCGGAGTCTACTCATGTGCAGCCTCGATATTTCTCCAAACGGAGTACGCCGGGCTCGGTAGATTTCCAAGTATGCTGGAGATTGGAACAGTACTTCGGCGGCACTCGATGACGTAGTATGCTTGAAATAGTGGCTCTGAAGCAGCTTTACTCACGATTGAGAAACACCCAGCATGTCGTTGTGTCCCTGAGACACTTCACCCCAAATTGCTCCTGTGGGGATTGTCCACAGTATGTAAGTCGCTTTGGATAAAAGCGTCTAACAAGTGACATGTAATGTAATGTAATGTAATGTAATGTAATGTAATGTAAAAAGTGTCCATTCGTTTGGCTCCAAGGTTGAAGTTGTAATCACGCTCACAAAAAACAAACTGAAAGGATTAAACGGTTCATTTCTAACAATGTTAAATAATCCTTAGAGAGAAAAAGCATTATCTGAACTTGCTCTGGCGTTGTGTGAAACATTGTGCTGTATTGTTGTCTTTTTGTGAAACACTGGGTCAGTATTTGACCGTCTGTCTCTCACAAACGAACCCGTTTTTGTTCTCAAAGTCGTTTTCTCGAGAGTAGCTGCTGCTCTGAAAGCGGCGAATATCTAATTTCAGAACAAAAGCACCCTTTTCAGATGAAATTAACCTCGATGATTGGGCCGTTTGCTGCTCCTCTCTTTGGTTTCAGAGGATAAAAGGCTGCTGCTGGGCGAGCCTTTCATGGGTCGGTCGAGTAACGTCATCCTTTAAAAAACGAAAGAGGACCAGACTCGGCACAAAAGCACTCTGATTACAGCTCTGATGTCTCTGCAGTTCAGCGGGGGAGACACAGCAGGAATCCTCTCCTCTGATTGTTAAACATGATTTCCAGATGGAGGGGCTGGTTATCAGCAACAGGGTTCCCACTCTCACTGCTGAATTGTCCTTGAAAGAGGAATCCTCATCCAAAATATGTGTCTGGTCACTGCAGTTATTTCTGAACATAGAGAAAGAATAGTTCTCTGCAATCCATGTTTTTTTTTAAGGTCTTCTATCCCGATACTCATACTTATATCATGACCTGCTTTCACAGGATCTTTGCAAATCAGCAGAGATGGCAAACGTTCACACATCCTTTCCTCAAGTAGAAGTACAGATACTCGTGTTTTAAAATACTCTGGTAAAAGTAGAAGGACTGACTCTTTCCTCAAGTAAAAGTAAAGAACTTTTAAGTAACAACTACTTCAGTAAAAAGTACCCATAACTAGCAGCTGTTTTAAAGAGTACCTGACCCCCCTTTATATTAATAGAACAATAATGTCATTGTTAGCTAATGAATGTTTCCATGCTGAACAACGGCAACATGACAACGTTTTCATTGGTCCCTCTTCTTTAGAGAAGACCAGGAAATGATGGATACACGGATCGTGTTCAAATCAATAGGCACGCAATGACTCTAAATAATAATGATCACGCCACCAAACACACATTCAAACTAAAGGAACCAGCCTGTTTGGGAAATGTAAGAAGTAGAAAGTACAGGTATTTGGGTTCAACATGTAAGAAGTAGAAAGTACAGGTATTTGTGTTCAAAATGTAAGAAGTAGAAAGTACAGGTATTTGTGTTCAACATGTAAGAAGTAGAAAGTACAGGTATTTGTGTTCAACATGTAAGAAGTAGAAAGTACAGGTATTTGAGTTCAACATGTAAGAAGTAGAAAGTACAGGTATTTGTGTTCAACATGTAAGAAGTAGAAAGTACAGGTATTTGTGTTCAACATGTAAGAAGTAGAAAGTACAGGTATTTGGGTTCAACATGTAAGAAGTAGAAAGTACAGGTATTTGGGTTCAACATGTAAGAAGTAGAAAGTACAGGTATTTGTGTTCAAAATCTAAGAAGTCAAAGTAAAAAGTCGTCAGAAAAATAAGTAGTGGAGTAAAGTACTGATACCAGAAACATGTACTTAAGTACAGTAATAAAGTATTTGTGCTCCACTACTTCCCACCTCTGCAAATCAGAGCGAAGGGAAACCTGCAGCAAAGTGGTTCACTACTTGTGTGTCAGTCATATGCTGTATATAAGGAAATGAACCCAACCATTGCCTTTGGACCGCTGTTTTGAAGCCTTTGGTCGGTCGCCATCTTGGTTTTTAGCCATCGTCTTCTTGGTTTTTGGAACCAGAAGTGTCACAAGGGGGGGAGCGAGGTACAACTGGTACTAAGCGACCAAAATGTCAACATTAATTAAGAGAAAACCCTCTGTCAAAGGAGTTAGACTGTGAAAGTCAATCAGAAGGTGGCATGGCATCAAACTTTTTTTTCCCGTCCATTTCACACTATTACGATCCAAAACGTTTCCTCATGTAAAACCCAAAACAAGAGCGTTAGATGTTATTTATACAGCTCTTAAGCCTAACTTACATCCTCAACTTAACAAATTGAAAGATTTATTGAGGTCATGTTCATGATCAAAACAATTAAAACAGCTTTTCTGAGCTGCATGCACAGATATTTGAAGAAAGACAAAATACGGGGTGACCAAAATCACAAAAATCTTCTCTGTTTTATACTCTTACTTTAATACACTTCAATAGATCTAAGCAGTCATTACATTTGGCCTTTTTCCACCAAATAATCAAAGCCTCTAAGAAGATGTTTGCCAGATTTCATTGCTTTCCAAGCTCCCATGGCATCCCTAATAAAGTCTAAATGGAAAGATCCACTTTGAACACACAAATGTCTGTTTTGGGACCCTCATATCTGAATAAATCTATCTCAAAATGCACTTTTTACTAACTGCAGTCACACCTGCTGCTTTATAGTCACTGTTGCTCTGCCTTTGTTGGTCCATTTATATTGTTATTCTCTCCTAACTCTCTCTTTCTCTTTCGGATCCCAAAGCTCTCCTTTTCCTCAATTCATTAGCTCTGACAAACATCACAAAAACCTCATTTAGTGTGAAAAACAATGAGGAATTCACGCTGGACTGCTCATGCATAATATCTGCGTCTGCCACTCTGAATTAGTAAAAAAAAAAAAGGATGGAAATTGATTCCTTTGTTGGGAGCTTTTGCTGCTTTAATGAGCAGAGCCAACCTCGCCTGGCGGGTAAAATGAAACTGATCGGAAAGATTAGATAATATAATACACAGGGGGTATTTTAAGAAGCAGTTACTTTGACAGACATATCCTGTAAAGTGGAAATCGTTCTCAAGCTAGGGTTAGTGATTACGTGAGTTGTCTAAAAACTAAATATATTCGTCAAGATACCAAAAGCCTTTATCACTGTAATTACATAAAGCTGTGGTCTGTATGACTTCCTCTAATGTCGATGTACATGGATCCAATTACCCCACAGTCTGTTATGAGATCATCTCCATACCCCTTCACTTGCAACGTGTTTTAACATTGAGTTTCGTGTCAAAGCAGTAATTTCTTGCATATGGGAACTCTTGATGTGATCCTTTGTTCTATTATGCAATCATAAGAACAAGGCCAGGTTCTTTTTTTTAAACACAGAAATGTTTCCTCACAATTTCTTTGATGGAATGACTCGGAAGTGAGTCAGCATTTTAGCACTTCCTGCCCCCTTGATTCAAAGTCAATGGTTTTTTGGTTTGTTATCCTGTAATAAGGTCTGGGGTTAACACAAGCTAAAGAGATTTTTATTCTACGTTATAAAATACGTCAGTAAATACCTGACTGGTAAATGTAACAATGGTGGTTGCTAAAGAGTGTCTAAATGAGACGACTAAACGTCATCAAGCCCAACATTAGCCGCCTTTAGCTTAGCGGTGGTGACGTGAAGTCATGTGACCGTGCTGTAGTTCCTTTATAGCCCAACATTAGCCGCCTTTAGCTTAGCGGTGGTGGCGTGAAGTCATGTGACCGTGCTGTAGTTCCTTTATAGCCCAACATTAGCCTCCTTTAGCTTAGCGGTGGTGGCGTGAAGTCATGTGACCGTGCTGTAGTTCCTTTATAGCCCAACATTAGCCTCCTTTAGCTTAGCGGTGGTGACGTGAAGTCATGTGACCGTGCTGTAGTTCCTTTATAGCCCAACATTAGCCACCTTTAGCTTAGCGGTGGTGACGTGAAGTCATGTGACCGTGCTGTAGTTCCTTTATAGCCCAACATTCGCTTTTTACTTCAAAAATCATAAGGTGGGGTTGATATGTGGAGATTTTCCTGCTGAACAAAACCTGTAAGTATTATAAAAGTATTATTTTCTCCAATAATCCAATGAAAAAATCCCATTGGAGGGAACCAGGGAGATGGAGCCTTCAGGGTCTACTACAGAAATACGCCATCCCTGCAGCACTGTATTGCTAACCTTCTCCAAAGAACATTGTGGTTTTCTTTAACCCCTCTCTTTAGTTTTGTGATGTTTCATGATAATAATTCTTAACATTTACTTTTAGGAAAACTGTGGTCCAGGAGTGTGAAGGTGGCCTTCAACCTGCTGCACAAACTGGGAACCAAACAGGAACCCCTCGTCAGACCTGGAGACCGGGTACGTAAAACAATAATGAAATAAAACTGATGGATTGATATGGAGGGAACCAGAGAAAATTAAGACAAATATTGGTGTCTAATGGTTGAATGCTTAAAGGTTTGACAGAAAACCTTTGACTTGAGATGTAAATGCTTTGAGACTTTAAAAACTAAAGACCTGGCTGACATTTAACTTAAATGTTGACCTCTTAAAATGCTAAACAAATGTTTAATTTAAAGAGAATTGGGCAGAAAAGAAGACAGAGAAGAGAAAGAGACTGGGTCATTTAATACACAGACTTTCAGTTATTAATTCTGCAAATATATGAATATTGCAATACTTTCAGCACTGTGTTACCTTATTTGACGACAAAAAGTAACTTAAAAAACATTTATTTGAATGAAAATCATCAAGATTTCTACCTTGCAATGTTGTGCAGATGTTGGAAGTCTTTTCCGCTTTGCCTTTTCATTCTGTAGTGAAACAAAATCCACAAAATGTGTCTCTGTTGCTAACAAACTGAGTAAAACATATTTAAAAACATAATGAAAGCAGAGGCTGACGAAAACAAAAAAATATGAGAAAGCTGATTTTTTGTTATTCGGATAAAAGGACTGTTTAACAAGTCTCTTTGCTCCCGTCTTGCATTAAAACATCGAGTAAAATAACCAAAAAAACTGGCGCTTTACTGATATCACCTCTCAAGAGTTTTGGGTACCGGCCAAAACAATCCCCGGCCGACACATGGCCATGACTCCATGTTTTAAAAATGGACACATGTGTAACCCTTCCTTCCTCTCCTGTCAGTATAATCATCACATCGCGCTCGACACATGAAACAGAGGATCACAGCGAAGTGGAAAAAGATTCAGTAATAGTCCCACATGTGTCTGCTCTCCTTCTTTCATCTGTATTTAGAGCTCCATTTCCAGTAAAAAACAAATGGCACCATGCCACTGTGTGTGTTATTTTTCTGCATCTCAGCCAGAAGGGTGTGTGTTTTAATTACTGTACAATTCCTTTTTCCTTCTGTGTCATTAGAGACTTGCTGGATAACAAAGTGCAGCGTTTTGGATATTTGTTTAAGGGGTTGGTGGGGACCAAAATCAGAGCTAAAAGGAGAGTGTAATTTCAGGAAAATCTGTTTAAAAGGACATTCTGCTCATTTTCAGGTTCATATCAGTATGTAGTGTCTCTATTCTAAAGAGTCCTCTCCTGCTGATGTTCAGGTTCATATCAGTATGTAGTGTCTCTACTTTAAAGAGTCCTCTCCTGCTCATGTTCAGGTGTATATCAGTATGTAGTGTCTCTACTTTAAAGAGTCCTCTCCTGCTGATGTTCAGGTGTATATCAGTATGTAGTGTCTCTACTTTAAAGAGTCCTCTCCTGCTGATGTTCAGGTTCATATCAGTATGTAGTGTCTCTACTTTAAAGAGTCCTCTCCTGCTGATATTCAGGTTCATATCAGAATGTAGTGTCTCTACTTTAAAGAGTCCCCTCCTGCTGATGTTCAGGTGTATATCAGTATGTAGTGTCTCTACTTTAAAGAGTCCTCTCCTGCTGATGTTCAGGTTCATATCAGTATGTAGTGTCTCTACTTTAAAGAGTCCTCTCCTGCTGATATTCAGGTTCATATCAGAATGTAGTGTCTCTACTTTAAAGAGTCCCCTCCTGCTGATGTTCAGGTGTATATCAGTATGTAGTGTCTCTACTTTAAAGAGTCCTCTCCTGCTGATGTTCAGGTGTATATCAGTATGTAGTGTCTCTACTTTAAAGAGTCCTCTCCTGCTGATGTTCAGGTGTATATCAGTATGTAGTGTCTCTACTTTAAAGAGTCCTCTCCTGCTGATATTCAGGTTCATATCAGAATGTAGTGTCTCTACTTTAAAGAGTCCCCTCCTGCTGATGTTCAGGTGTATATCAGTATCTAGTGTCTCTACTTTAAAGAGTCCTCTCCTGCTGATGTTCAGGTGTATATCAGTATCTAGTGTCTCTACTTTAAAGAGTCCTCTCCTGCTGATGTTCAGGTGTATATCAGTATGTAGTGTCTCTACTTTAAAGAGTCCTCTCCTGCTGATGTTCAGGTGTATATCAGTATGTAGTGTCTCTACTTTAAAGAGTCCTCTCCTGCTGATGTTCAGGTGTATATCAGTATGTAGTGTCTATACTTTAAAGAGTCCTCTCCTGCTGATGTTCAGACAAAGGAGCCCAATGGAGGGAACACAGGGATATTAGCCTTTGCAGACCATTTACATGCACTCAAACTTATATAACACACTACAAGAGAGCAAAATCATAATAGGGCCTCTTTAAAATGAATTAACTCGTTGTCGGCTTCCCTAAAGTTTGTTGAGTTTGGGTTATTTGATATATCCACCAACAACACTGCACACAAAAGCACATCTGATACATGCATAACCTCCTTTCAAGAGAAACTGGTATTTTAGTCAAGACTTCCCCTTGATCTTACTGAAGTGTTTCTCCAGTCTGACACGTTGATTCTCTGCCGCCTCGAGTCATTTCCCCTCAGCTCTCATATGAAACCTGAACGTCTGCAATGAGAGCTGCACATGTCAACATCAGTCCATCATTACACCGCTCTCTTTCACTCAGAGGCACTTAGCTCAGACTGTATGTGGGAACTATTAAACTGCACTTAGGCCGGGGTTCACCCTTATCATCGCAACATGCAACTGGAGCCAAACATGATCCAACATGGCCGCCAGGAGATAAAGGTCTGATGCTGGATAGAAACATGCAAAGGAAAATATGTTTCAGCTTTCATAGAGTAGACATTATTTAAGGAGAGATTGTAGTGAAATGTGCAGAATGAGCAGGAGAAAGTTATGTGTTGTCGCTTTTCTAAACAAAACAGAGCTCAATGGTTGTTGACATGTATACTTACAAGGTAGAGTTAAGGCTCTTTTAGAACAAAAGGGTCAAAAACAGTGATATCTTTGCCGTTTTTAATTGTTTCTGTTTGAGCTACACCTGTTAGCTGTTTCTAGGGTATACTAAAAGTGCTGCATTGTTGGACCTGCTGCATGTAAATAATCCCTTAAATTAAATAGTGTGTTGGCATTAATACACTGAAAGCTTGACACAAAATGTGCATTGAAATAAAAAGCAAGTTGGTAAAAGATACACAGGTAGATGTAGTTCAGGTGGACAGAAAAAGTTAAATAAATAGATGTTTATTCACTTTTTCTAGCCCCTTTTTCTAGTTCATTCTCTTGTTTAGATTTCAAGGTTTGTTGCTGTACAGTATATGCTGCAGTTCTTTTAGGTTTAACGTGACCTTAGTGTGCCAATACAATGGTTTAAACTGAAATGATCTGAAACTGAGAGAAAGATAAACACAGAGACAGTCTGGATACTAGAGAGTTAAACAGTGTGATGGCTGATGTGTGGACGGAGTAGAAAACAATATCAAAAGGATTTACAGTACAGAGAGAGAGGGAGGGAGACACTAACCAGATCTCCTCTGACAGATTGAGCTTTATTATCCTCTGATAAGACCCATCGTCTGGCGACAGTCCATATCAATGATCATCCACACACACATACGCACGCACACACACACGCACACGCACACGCACACACACACTACAACAAGAATACTGACCATATTGCACTCAAACTCATCTTTGAAGGATCTTTCCCGTGACTATTTCAATCGTCTAAAAAATGTTTATCTTAGATACAACTTTAGTCTTATAATGCAGGGATGCAACCTATGATTTCCTGTGTAACAACACTAACATCCTCTCTCCTGTAGGTGGCGCTGGTCTTCCCGAACAACGACCCCGCTTCCTTCATGACGGCGTTTTACGGCTGCCTGCTGGCCGAAGTGGTCCCTGTGCCCATAGAAGTCCCACTGACCAGGAAGGTAAGAAATCAAACCAATACTGACACATTTAAGATAATTGTTGAGTGTTGGAACGGATTAATTGTGTGTATCAAATGAAAATTAGAATAACGTTTCAAATCAAATATGTCATTAGCCGCCTTTAGCTTAGCGGTGGTGACGTGAAGTCATGTGACCGTGCTATACAGTAGTTCCTTTATAGCCCAACATTAGCCGCCTTTAGCTTAGCGGTGGTGACGTGAAGTCATGTGACCGTGCTGTAGTTCCTTTATAGCCCAACATTAGCCTTCTTTAGCTTAGCGGTGGTGACGTGAAGTCATGTGACCATGCTGTAGTTCCTTTATAGCCCAACATTAGCCGCCTTTAGCTTAGCGGTGGTGACGTGAAGTCATGTGACCGTGCTGTAGTTCCTTTATAGCCCAACATTAGCCGCCTTTAGCTTAGCGGTGGTGACGTGAAGTCATGTGACCGTGCTGTAGTTCCTTTATAGCCCAACATTAGCCTTCTTTAGCTTAGCGGTGGTGACGTGAAGTCATGTGACCATGCTGTAGTTCCTTTATAGCCCAACATTAGCCGCCTTTAGCTTAGCGGTGGTGACGTGAAGTCATGTGACCGTGCTGTAGTTCCTTTATAGCCCAACATTAGCCACCTTTAGCTTAGCGGTGGTGACGTGAAGTCATGTGACCGTGCTGTAGTTCCTTTATAGCCCAACATTAGCCGCCTTTAGCTTAGCGGTGGTGACGTGAAGTCATGTGACCGTGCTGTAGTTCCTTTATAGCCCAACATTAGCCTTCTTTAGCTTAGCGGTGGTGACGTGAAGTCATGTGACCATGCTGTAGTTCCTTTATAGCCCAACATTAGCCGCCTTTAGCTTAGCGGTGGTGACGTGAAGTCATGTGACCGTGCTGTAGTTCCTTTATAGCCCAACATTAGCCTTCTTTAGCTTAGCGGTGGTGACGTGAAGTCATGTGACCATGCTGTAGTTCCTTTATAGCCCAACATTAGCCGCCTTTAGCTTAGCGGTGGTGACGTGAAGTCATGTGACCATGCTGTAGTTCCTTTATAGCCCAACATTAGCCACCTTTAGCTTAGCGGTGGTGACGTGAAGTCATGTGTCCGTGCTGTAGTTCCTTTATAGCCCAACATTAGCCACCTTTAGCTTAGCGGTGGTGACGTGAAGTCATGTGACCGTGCTGTAGTTCCTTTATAGCTCAACATTAGCCACCTTTAGCTTAGCGGTGGTGAGGTGAAGTCATGTGACCGTGCTGTAGTTCCTTTATAGCCCAACGTTAGCCGCCTTTAGCTTAGCGGTGGTGACGTGAAGTCATGTGACCGTGCTGTAGTTCCTTTATAGCCCAACATTAGACGCCTTTAGCTTAGCGGTGGTGACATGAAGTCATGTGACCGTGCTGTAGTTCCTTTATAGCTCAACGTTAGCTTTTTAATTTT
>NW_022987839.1:6870927-6875927 GCF_902827165.1 Trematomus bernacchii | reverse complement strand
CACACACACACACACACTGTTTCCTCCCCTTGTTAACGTGTCCCTCTCGTCCTCAGCGGAGACCGTGGTGAATGTTTTAGACTTCAAGAAGGAGGTGGGGCTGTGGCACGCCGTCCTCACTGTAAGAAAAACACACTTATATTAACTTCATATATTATATACTTTACTGTCTTGCTTTATCATTTTAAACTGACTACTATCACTACTTTTTCCCATACAGTATAACTTAAACTGCATTATCCAAACGTTGCCTATTCTGACAAATGAATCTGTCTTTCTATGTTTCTACCTTAGCTCTAAACTAAATGTTTTGCTTTAGTTTAGATTAACCCGTTCTCTTGAAACATGGATTAATGTCTCCCTCTTCCTCCTGTCAGAGTGTGATGAACATGATGCACGTCATCAGTATCCCGTACGCTCTGATGAAGGTCAACCCTCTGTCCTGGATCCAGAAGGTCTGCCAGTACAAAGGTAACACGTCTGCACAGAACCAGGAATACAATTAGAAAGAACATCAGAAATACAAATTATATTCTTGGTCTGTACTTTAAAACTGATTTCTAGTAACTGCACACTTTTTATTTTATTTATTTTTTAGCATTATTTTGTATTTGCCATATGTCTAATGCTGGGGAATTATTGGTTGTGTTTGTGTAATGTGATACATGTAAAAAATGTTTAATATAACTCAGAAATAAAACCATTTCAGGACATTCTTCATCTGTATATGTTGAATTATTATGTTATGTTGAATAATATCGTGTGTGTGTGTGTGTGTGTGTGTGTGTGTGTGTGTGTGTGTGTGTGTGTGTGTGTGTGTGTGTGTGTGTGTGTGTGTGTGTGTGTGTGTGTGTGTGTGTGTGTGTGTGTGTGTGTGTGTGTGTGTGTGTGTGTGTGTGTGTGTGTGTGTGTGTGTGTGTGTGTGTGTGTGTGTGTGTGTGTAGCTAAGGTGGCGTGTGTGAAGTCTCGGGACATGCACTGGGCTCTGGTGGCTCACAGGGAGCAGAGAGACGTCAACCTGAGCTCCCTGCGCATGCTGGTGGTGGCCGACGGTTCCAATCCCTGTAAGAACACACACTCTGAGAACACACACACACTCTGAGAACACACACTCTGAGAACACACACACACTCTGAGAACACACACACACTGAGAACACACACTCTGAGAACACACACACACTCTGAGAACACACACACACTGAGAACACACACTCTGAGAACACATACACACTCTGAGAACACACACACACTCTGAGAACACACACACACTGAGAACACACACTCTGAGAACACATACACACTCTGAGAACACACACACACTCTGAGAACACACACACACTCTGAGAACACACACACTGAGAACACACACACTCTGAGAACACACACTCTTAGAAGAACACATACTCTGAGAACACACACACACTCTGAGAACACACACTCTGAGAACACACACACACTGAGAACACACACTCTGAGAACACATACACACTCTGAGAACACACACACACACTGAGAACACACACTCTGAGAACACACACTCTGAGAACACACACTCTGAGAACACACACTCTGAGAACACACACTCTTAGAAGAACACACACACACTCTGAGAACACACACTCTTAGAAGAACACATACACACTCTGAGAACACACACTCTGAGAATACACACACACTCTGAGAACACACACTCTGAGAACACACACTCTTAGAAGAACACACACTCTGAGAACACACACTCTGTTATATTTATTCACGTTCTCCCCAAACTGCGAACACAATTTGCAAAAAAAACGTCAAAGAACACGATAAACAAAAAGTTATATATGATTTGACCGAAAGCATTACTTTTTTTCATAGATATCCTGATTATACAATTACTCTGATACGTATATATACTAGTTATTCATATATATGAATTGTTGTACTTGTGTCTCAGGGTCGATCTCGTCGTGCGACGCCTTCCTGAACGTCTTCCAGACTAAAGGTTTGAAACCAGAGGTCATCTGTCCCTGCGCCAGCTCCCCTGAAGCCCTGACTGTAGCTCTGAGGAGGTACACACACACACACACACACGCACACACACACACACACACACACACACACACACACACACACACACACACACACACACACACACACACACACACACACACACACATACACACACACATACACACACACACACACACACATACATACACATACACACACACACACTTACTTAAGTTACTTAAAGGGGACCTATCATGCAAAATGCACTTTTGTACGTCTTTTATACATGAATATGTGTCCCCGGTGTGTCAGGGAACTCACCCCTCTCTCTTTTCTTCCATACCCACATCTCTAAAAACGGGGCTGCAACGGATCTGATTATTATTTGAATGTTTCATACGTCAGAAAAGGGGTGCTCCGCCGATATGGGCAACTCTCCACCTATCAGGGGAATGAGAGACCGCTCCAAAGCACTGGAGACGCTGTAGTACATATGCCAGGCCTGTAAGTGGCGCTGTAGTCTGCCACAAAAGCAGCGAAGAAGACTTCTCACAGAATCAGCCCTTGCAAAAACAGGGCTGGAAAAGAGCAAATAGAGCGAAATGAGGCATGGCTAAAATGCATGATCTGTTTGGTATTTTGAAAAAAAAAACTTCACAGACATGTTTTATATAGGTATGGCCCTACAATATATTATTCAAATATAGCATGATAGGTCCACTTTAACTTTGCAGAATAAAAAATAGGTGAAAGAGAATATCAACTGTGTGTTTGACTATAGATTCAATGAATAGTTGTTAATGTTATTATTGAAATATAATCCTGGTGTTTTACAGCATTGACTCCTTCAATTTCAAACAGAAATGATAGCATTAAAACAAACTTTTTGGGTTAATAAACTCACTTTTCTATGGCCTTATCTCCTACAAACACTTTCCACTTACATATATACTTACATATATTTATTCTCCACAGTAATTAAGAGTATTTTTAGCGCTTTCACCTTCCTTAAAAGACCCCCTACTCTTTTTTTGGTTCATTCATATACGTGACTTTACAGTTTTGTGGCTTTTCAAACCCTAAACTTACAAACCCTCCTCCTCTTTCATCGACCACATGCGCTGTAATTTATGCTCTTAATTATGACTCTGTAAAGTGTGTGTGTGTGTGTGTGTGTGTGTGTGTGTGTGTGTGTGTGTGTGTGTGTGTGTGTGTGTGTGTGTGTGTGTGTGTGTGTGTGGTGTGTGTGTGTGTGTGTGTGTGTGTGTGTGTGTGTGTGTGTGTGTGTGTGTGTGTGTGGTGTGTGTGTGTGTGTGTGTGTGTGGTGTGTGTGTGTGTTGTGTGTGTGTGTGTGTGTGTGTGTGTGTGGTGTGTGTGTGGTGTGTGTGTGTGTGTGTGTGTGTGTGTGTGTGTGTGTGTGTGTGTGTGTGTGTGATGTGTGTGTGTGATGTGTTAATGAGTTAGCTCTTCTGAAAATAAAGTGAGTTCATTGCTACCACCCCCGCTGAGGCAAAGTGCTTTTTATTAGCCTGTGTGTGGCACACACACACACACACACACACACACACACACACACACTCATGCTTTACTGTACTTAAGAGGACCCTCATTGACAGGCTGCTCACATTACCTAATATGTATTACATTTTAAACCTCAATTTGGTTCTGACCTTTAACCTACATCTCCATAAAAAGCCTGAAAAAGTTGTTTAAAATGGTAAAAACAGCCAGAAAGGTTTCCCCTAATTTTGCTAAAATATATACAGACTTTCCAAAAATGCCTCCCCTTTCCAGCTGGGGTGGAATATAACAAAGTACATTTACAAAGTACTGTACTTAGGAACGTTTTTGAGGTACTTGTACTGTGCTTTATTACAATATTGTGCTACATTTACAAGAAGAAAGTTTCCACCTCCCCTAAGAGATATCGCCCTTCATAAATGTCTCCCAATTGTTCCGTAAAAAAGGTTCCTACTTACTCACTTGGATTAGATTAGATATACTTATTGATCCCAAATAGTTTTGTTTTGTTGTTACAGCAAGAATGCAAAAAGACAATACAAAAACCAGACAGTAAACATGTAGATTTGACCACAGAAAGATTACAGACCAAATAAATACTAACCAACTAGACTACAAACATAAAATATATACTTTATAACGTGAAAAGGAACTTCTACTCTGTTTCTTCTTGCACTATTTCTATTGTTTTAAAAAAAATGTCCATTGTTGGAGGAGCCATATCTTCACTGTAGCTGCTGTGCATTTGACAATAAAGCCTTTGAATCTTTCCAAGAGATGTTCTTACTCTCAGGATCTCAAGTTTGCGATCACAATGAAAGAAAGTGAATAGCACCTGTTGCTCCTCCTCCTCCTCCTCCTCCTCCATGTGATCATGTGACCTGCCTCTCCCCCTGCAGACCGCTGGAGGAGGGCTGCTCCCCCCCCGGCCGAGGCGTGCTCTCCATGCAGGGTCTGAGTCACGGGGTGATCCGGGTGGATTCTGAGGAGAAGCTGTCGGTGCTGACGCTGCAGGACGTGGGCTCCGTGATGCCCGGAGGTGAGGGGGGGGGGGGGAAATCAACCTGGTATTACGATGTGTTCATGATTACAGATGGAGGTTCTGGTGGAGAACCCACATATCACTTTATTATTATATTTATTGTTTGAAAAATATCACTGGTCACCGGCTTGATCTTCAATCTCAGGATCCATGTATTTGTGATCCTCTCCAGAATGGAAGTAGTCATCACATACAGAGCATCAACTAGTTCCTGAACAGTGTCCTTCACATGCTGATATCCAAGAGAGGGAGTTACACAGTCACAAGATGGAGGAATAGAAAGCAGTATTCAATGTTTACTTCAGATTAGCTCCACGTCAATGATCATGCTTGTCATATGTCTATCTCCATAGAGGCTGAATCATCATGTTAATCACATAGCTATCATATGCCTCAAACAGTCCTGATGCTCTTCTAGGTAATCATACATCCTGTCATGT
>NW_022987839.1:6863405-6870827 GCF_902827165.1 Trematomus bernacchii | reverse complement strand
CTCAGCTCTGCAGGACGGATGAGGTCGGAGAGTTGTGTGTTTGCACTGTCGCCACGGGAACGTCGTACTACGGCCTCACCGGCATGACCAAAAACACGTTCGAGGTGAGAGAGTGAAGGATTACCTATAACGGTTATTCATTTAAATAATATTCATTATCATATTTGTTTGTTTTTAAATTAAAGTCGTACATTTATAAGCTATGTGGTTCTTGCAAATGAAACAGTTGAGCTTTTCCAGGGAATCCCACCCATGATTCTGAGTTTGAACCCCCTCAGCGGCTCCTTCATTAGTATAGTTTCACCTCAAAGCGCCCTTTTACCTTGCCATATATTGTTTATATTTAAACCACCCTCTGTTTCCCCTCTCTCTCACCCCCCCCAGGTGTTCCCGGTGACCAGCAGCGGGACCCCCCTCTCTGAGTTCCCCTTCACCCGGACGGGGCTGCTGGGCTTCATCGGGCCGGCCGGGCTGATCTTCGTGGCGGGAAAGATGGACGGGCTGATGCTGGTGGGAGGCCGGCAGCACAACGCCGACGACATCGTGGCCACCGCGCTCGCTGTGGAGCCCATGAAGTTCGTCTACAGGGGGAGGTGAGGGTCCGAGGGGACGCTGCAAAAAGAGATACAGTTGTTTTTACTTTAAGATGCTCTGATATGATAGCAAAGGATTGTATGCAATATGATCTGATTCCATATGGTGCAAAACGAAATGATAGGATAAGATTCGATATGATACAATGCGATACTTTACTGTACAATAAAATAAGATACTATATAATTTAATATATCTCGACACGGAACGATACGTTAGGATACGTCTCAATACAGTACAATACAAATTTAATTAGTTTTGATTCAATAAAATACTATTTGATACAATACGATATGAGTGGGAGCAGTGCTAATCATAGCTAATGAATTTTCTAAATTAGCTATTGGTTTTGAAAACGTTTGAACCCATCCTTTTAGCTAGGATGAACATACTAGTTGGGCGAGTTGGCACAAGTCTCTTGATTGCCTCAAATATTTCCCTTGTCTGAATTAAAAACAGTCGTTCTAATCAGCAAATGATCTGTGTATAGACAGAATAGATTTCTCAGTAATAAATATTGCTCTTCCTATAAACTTTGTAAATGGATCGTGACTATAGACTGGATAGCCAGTACATACTGTTGGAGGGACAGCAGGGCTAACAGAAGCCCTTTTGAATATTGTCTCGACTATTTATGTGACCCCTGATAAACAGATAGCTGAAGAATAACCTGTGTGTGTGTGTTGTGTGTGTGTGTGTGTGTGTGTTGTGTGTGTGTGTGTGTGTGTGTGTTGTGTGTGTGTGTGTGTGTGTGTGTGTGTGTGTGTGTGTGTGTGTGTGTGTTGTGTGTGTGTGTGTGTGTGTGTGTGTGTGTGTGTGTGCGCACGTGTGTGGTGTGTGTTGCAGGATTGCAGTGTACCATTTGATACAATACGTTTCAATTTGTGACATTACTATATGATACCATATAATAAGATACCATACGATGCGTTATCTAGCTAATAAACATGCTGAATGTGTGTGTGTGTGTGTGTGCTGCAGGATCGCGGTGTTCTCCATCACGGTGCTTCACGATGAGAGAATCGTGGTGGTGGCGGAGCAGCGGCCCGACTCCACCGAGGAGGACAGCTTCCAGTGGATGAGCCGCGTGCTGCAGGTACGAAACATCAGTCATCCCTCCTGCTCCAGCTAGTCCGTTTCTAACTCATACATACTCTGCGTTATGTCTAAGCAACCTTTTTCAATTGTCATTACACCAATTAAAGCGCCCATTTGATTGTCTTTGTAACTGGAACAGGAAATCTAACCAATAAAGCCAGTCGAAGTAATCCCTCCTTCTCCAGCTAGTCAGAATCAGAATACCTTGATTCGTCCCACAGAGGGGAAACTTACATTTGTTACAGCAGAAAAGAGCCAAAGACAGCTTAATGTTAACTAAGAAAAAGTATCTTCCTAACTCATAGTGCATTGTTATGCATTGTACCTTAACTCTCTATAAGCAACCTTTTCCAACTGTAAGTACACCAATTAAAGCTGCCGTCTGATGGTCTTTCTCCCCCCTCCTCCCTCTCCAGGCGATAGACGGCATCCACCAGGTGGGGGTGTACTGCCTCGCTCTGGTTCCCTCCAACACTCTGCCTAAAACTCCTCTGGGGGGCATCCACCTGTCAGAGACCAAGCAGCTGTTCCTGGAGGGGGCGCTGCACCCCTGCAACGTGCTCATGTGCCCCCACACCTGCGTCACCAACCTGCCCAAACCCCGCCAGAAACAACCAGGTACACACACACACACACACACGCACACGCACACGCACGCGCACACACACACACACACACACACACACACACACACACACACACACACACACCGTACGCACGCACACATTTTTCCCAATAAAGTCCATTTAAATAATTTGATTTAATTGTAACCTGGGAAAAACAGGTCTAAACTCAAATTCTGTGTTAATCCTCCTCCTCTTCCTCCTCCTCTTCATCCCCTCCTCTTCCT
Organism: Trematomus bernacchii; assembly: GCF_902827165.1. NCBI lineage: Eukaryota > Metazoa > Chordata > Actinopteri > Perciformes > Nototheniidae > Trematomus > Trematomus bernacchii. Next base: position 6,868,285 of record NW_022987839.1, on the reverse strand, counting down.
CTTCCTCCTCTTCCTCAGAGATTGGCCCTGCCTCAGTGATGGTTGGTAACTTGGTGTCGGGGAAGAGGATCGCTCAGGCCAGCGGTCGAGATTTGGTTCAGATCGAAGACAATGACCAGGCAAGGAAGGTGTGTGTGAGAGGGGGGGGGCTGGTTTTCATCTTCATCATCATCATCATCATCATCATCATCATCATCACAACACATACACACATGTACATAGTCATAATGAGACAATTGCGTTAACCATTTAGTGTATTTGTTTGGATCAAATCTCATCAATGTATGCTGTGGTTTTCATTTCACATAACAATAGTTTTAAAGAGTCCTCTCCTGCTGATGTTCAGGTGTATATCAGTATTTAGTGTCTCTACTTTAAAGAGTCCTCTCCTGCTGATGTTCAGGTGTATATCAGTATTTAGTGTCTCTACTTTAAAGAGTCCTCTCCTGCTGATGTTCAGGTGTATATCAGTATTTAGTGTCTCTACTTTAAAGAGTCCTCTCCTGCTGATGTTCAGGTGTATATCAGTATGTAGTGTCTCTACTTTAAAAAGTCCTCTCCTGCTGATGTTCAGGTGTATATCAGTATGTAGTGCTATCTACTTTAAAGAGTCCTCTCCTGCTGATGTTCAGGTGTATATCAGTATGTAGTGTCTCTACTTTAAAGAGTCCTCTCCTGCTGATGTTCAGGTGTATATCAGTATGTAGTGTCTCTACTTTAAAGAGTCCTCTCCTGCTGATGTTCAGGTGTATATCAGTATGTAGTTGTCTCTACTTTAAAGAGTCCTCTCCTGCTGATGTTCAGGTGTATATCAGTATGTAGTGTCTCTACTTTAAAGAGTCCTCTCCTGCTGATGTTCAGGTGTATATCAGTATGTAGTGTCTCTACTTTAAAGAGTCCTCTCCTGCTGATGTTCAGGTTATATCAGTATGTAGTGTCTCTACTTTAAAGAGTCCTCTCCTGCTGATGTTCAGGTGTATATCAGTATGTAGTGTCTCTACTTTAAAGAGTCCTCTTCCGCTGATGTTCAGGTGTATATCAGTACTTAGTGTCTATACTTTAAAGAGTCCTCTCCTGATTGTTCAGGTGTATCTCAGGTATGTAGTGTCTCTAATTTAAAGGAGTCTCTCCGCTGATGTTCAGGTGTATATCAGTATGTTAGTGTCTCTACCTTTAAAGAGTCCCTCTCCCTGCTGATGTTCAGGTGTATATCAGTATGTAGTGTCTCTACTTTAAAGAGTCCTCTCCTGCTGATGTTTAGGTGTATATCAGTATGTAGTGTCTCTACTTTAAAGAGTCCTCTCCTGCTGATGTTTCAGGTGTATATCAGTATGTAGTGTCTCTACTTTAAAGAGTCCTCTCCTGCTGATGTTCAGGTGTATATCATTATGTAGTGTCTCTACTTTAAAGAGTCCTCTCCTGCTGATGTTCAGGTGTATATCAGTATGTAGTGTCTCTACTTTAAAAGTCCTCTCCTGCTGATGTTCAGGTGTATATCAGTATGTAGTGTCTCTACTTTAAAGAGTCCTCTCCTGCTGATGTTCAGGTGTATATCAGTATGTAGTGTCTCTACTTTAAAGAGTCCTCTCCTGCTGATGTTCAGGTGTATATCAGTATGTAGTGTCTCTACTTTAAAGAGTCCTCTCCTGCTGATGTTCAGGTGTATATCAGTATGTAGTGTCTCTACTTTAAAGAGTCCTCTCCTGATGTTCAGGTGTATATCAGTATGTAGTGTCTCTACTTCAAAGAGTCCTCTCCTGCTGATGTTCAGGTGTATATCAGTATGTAGTGTCTCTACTTTAAAGAGTCCTCTCCTGCTGATGTTCAGGTGTATATCAGTATGTAGTGTCTCTACTTTAAAGAGTCCTCTTCTGCTGATGTTCAGGTGTATATCAGTATGTAGTGTCTCTACTTTAAAGAGTCCTCTCCTGCTGATGTTCAGGTGTATATCAGTATGTAGTGTCTCTACTTTAAAGAGTCCTCTCCTGCTGATGTTCAGGTGTATATCAGTATGTAGTGTCTCTACTTTAAAGAGTCCTCTCCTGCTGATGTCCAGGTGTATATCAGTATTTAGTGTCTCTACTTTAAAGAGTCCTCTCCTGCTGATGTTCAGGTGTATATCAGTATGTAGTGTCTCTACTTTAAAGAGTCCTCTCCAAAAAACCCAAAAAGCATGATAGGGCCTCTTTAAAACCACATATCACAGCATCATCAATCAGGCAGTTTGTAGTTGTTTGTGTTGCTTTGATTCATCAGTTATTCCTGGACAATTAAGCTCAAACCTCATTTAAAGTTTTCTGTCAGAGGATAGGTACAAAATCTTAAGATTCAAGATGCAAAGTGGCCATATTACTACTTACTTTTCTCACTATGATTTGAGATCTATAGCGAAAAGGAAAGTCTGACGGCAGAAGGGGAAGCCAGGCAACATTAGATGCTTTAGCAGCTCTGTGGAAGTCGTATTTGTACCGTTAGAAATGAGTAAGACAGGAGGAGAGAGTCACTGAATAAACAAACAACAGAGATCAAACTGAGAAATAGAAATGGAGGTCATGACAGCAAGAAGAAGCCGACATGAAGACAGAGAGGAAACGGAGAGTAACTGAAGCAGAGAGAGGAGTGATGAAGAGGAACAGGAGGTGTGATGAAGAGGAACAGGAGGAGTGTGTTTCTGACAGAACAGATTTTCCTCTCCTCTCTCTTTCTGAATGTCAGGCGGCCGCACACACACACCGTGTAGATTTTAATAAGAAGAGACAAGCTCATAAATAATAACAACCACCAAACTCCACCGCTGCAGCCAGACTCCCAGCATGCACCTGGTTCATTACGCTGTCACCAAACACATGGTGAATCAGAATCAGCTGTATTACCAGCTAGGTTGACACGTGAAGTGATTTCTCTGCCGACCCCCCCTCAAAAAACGGTGTTTCGCGGACCAAGTGAATATCAATACTGACACTGTATGTCTTTTTCAGTTTTATAAAGAGGCTCTGGTTTTATTTTTGACTTTGTTTGGCAGTTAAAGGACTTGTTTAACATTTTGAAAACGCCAGTTAGCTTAGCATAGCTTAGCGTATGAAGAGCAATGAGGTCTGCATAGGGTAGTTAGACGATGGGTGAATGAGTCCCAAAAAAAAAGCCACGACTCTCATGAGACAGCTGTTCCTTTCCCATTTTTAGACCTTACTGTCACGTACATAACTTCTAACACCAGGTTTTTGTAATAACTATACTTATTTTACATAACAAACATATTATTTGTTTGCTGTTGCCGTAAGCACAATCTTATCCTGAGTCTTACCCAGTACTTTCCATGCGTAGATAAACATATAACGGAGATTTCATCCTGTAAAAACACAATGCATATAAGAAGCGGAAACTGACACGCAGTCATGTTCTCAAAAGTTGACGTTGATTCACGGCAAGATGCAAAAGGATAAGGAAAGATGTAGAGTTTTGTCACCGTACACTATTTCCCAGGTACTTTACTCAAGTATTGCTATAATTACAGACATCAGACGTGGACTGCATCATTTCTGCAGAGCGACCTGTAAACTCTTTAGTGTTTACATTCAGTTTAATCTAACTTTTCTCAGCTGATGAGGCGATGAAGCGTTCCTGAAAAATGAGTGTGTGATATGGAAATGATTGTGATTTTCAGTTTAATGTATCAGGCAGAGGACGGGTTAGTTTGGATATTTTCCACAAGGTGAAAATGGAGAAGCTTTATTTAAAATAGCATTTGTGATTTGGAGGATTATGAATGAGAATGCATGATGTGTTTTCTGAATGTTAGTCAGGGTTAGAGGAGGAACTGTCTGTTGCTGCTTCTCACCATCGTTATCGTTGATTCATCCCTTCATCGTTTGTTTATCCATCGCTGCATGTTACCTGAAAACCAGACCCTCTGTGTGAATGAGCTCCTCGACTTCTCTAGACTTTGTGATGATTGAAATGCTCTCAGTGTCATCTGAGATAGAGAAATGTGATGTATTTGTAACATCTCCTCAGAAACACTGACACAGCTGTTGTTAAAGAAATGGGAACTGTCACTGTTTCCTTCATTTTGTTCCTTGAAGGCCTCGAGATTATTTGAGAATCCCAAAACAAGTGTGAGAGTTCGTGAGACAGGGTTTTAAATAGTGAGATTTTAATGAAAATGCTTGTATTTATGTTTTATAAGGAGTTACAAAACATGGACTATACAGCAAGTGTTCGAGTGAGAGTTTGTATGTTTTGAAGCTGTACGCACACGTTACTTCGGTTCTGCAAGATTTTCTCAGGTTTTTGATTTAACGTTAATGTTGGAGCATATTGAGAAAATGAAAGTTTTCTTGTAGAGTTTATGAAGATGAAGAGACAGTATGATGCTCTTATACAGCGTTTAGAGGATTGATAGGAAGGCTGTCATTAGCATTGCTTAACACAATAGGCGCACCGGAGTACTTTTCCCCATACTTTTCCCGTTTCCCGTTCACACCAAAAAGAGAACTTAGTTCATGAGAACTTTTACCCCCATTTTTAGTGCCTGCTAGAGAGGTGGTACTATCCTGGGGAGAAAAAAGTACCAATTTCTATTGGCTGGGCGAATTGCAAACCACGCCCCGTAAAACTCTGAAAAGTTTTGTGAAGCCGCCATTGTATTTGTGGCATTAGCATTATTAGCATTAGCATTAGCCCCGCGCACCAACGGAGAGAGAATAACTTATGGCAACACAAAAGAAAACATGGGAGTGGTGGAGATGAGGAGGTGTCGGCGTTCTGGCGATTTACTCTGAAGGCTTCAGTAGAAGCTGCTGGGAGTCCCAGCAGCTTCTACTGAAGCCAGCCCCCAACTCCGGGGGACTCCGGGACTTCGGGTGGCAGTATACGCCGTG
>NW_022987839.1:6103405-6195905 GCF_902827165.1 Trematomus bernacchii | reverse complement strand
TTTATATCTCTCTGCACATTGGAGCACATAGGCTGCAGCGAATAGACTGAGATAGCACACACAACGCTGGTCCTGTCCTAATACACACACACACACACACACACACACACACACACTCACTCATCTCCAGGACTTTTAGTTGTACCTGTATCATGATTTCTTTTCAAGGATGCCTCGCCTCTGTTTATTGCTTTTTTTTTTTGTTCCCCCTCCACACCCTTTTGTTGTTGTTGTTGATTCTTATCGATTTAGACCCTTTAACTTCCCCTCTTTTGGTTTGTAAATGTGCAGAAAAGTGTTTTGCTGGGTTTAATGTACTGTACCTCTTTCATTGTTCCATAGACGTTGTGTAGATTCATATTTGAAAGGCGGGCAGGGGTGTGAGTCGATGGGTCGGACCCTCGCCGCTGATCAGCCAGTCAGGAGAGCAGGGTCTAAAATTGCACAACAATCTTCTGTCATCACCTGTAAGAGGGGTTTATTTAACTAAATCTAGTCAGGGGGTGTGTAGGATGTTTTATTGTCTTTTTGTTGTGTTTTTAATTCCCACCACAGCTCCCTTTTCTTTTTGTAACCCTGTGAAGCCCCACTGCATCGGCTAAGAGCTTGTTGTGATTGTAACCCCAGCGTGAGAACACTAACATCTTGTGTAAGTGCAATATACTGTAAGATACACTGTATATCGTGTGGGTGTGTTCGCTTGCAGTGGTAACCCTGCCATATGGAGTCACACAAAAAAAGTACTGCCCCTTTTTCTTGTTAGCTTCTGTTCCGCTAACTTTTAGCTCTCAATGTATTTTCTCATCGAGGGCTTCTCTCATTGCCATTTCTCAACACTCTGAAACATGATACAGGAGTCTTCCTAGGACATATTGTAAGATGAAAGAATATCTACTACTTTACTCGACAGTAAACTCCATTTAAGATGAAGACGCGTGCAGTGGTAGATATTCAAATGACAATATTAACAGAAGCTTTTTACAAATACACCGTAAAGAAAACTGCTTCTACAAATAGTTTTTCGGCTACTGGAACCGATCTAGCTAGGATTGCGTCTCTCTAAAAGATGTCATACTAAACCTTGTAACAGGAAGCGTTTAGTTTAATAGCACTTCCTCACAATACCTGCAAACACTCCATGTGTGGCTGTTTTTCGACTGGAGGAATTAGTCGTTTCCAACGCCCTGTAAAATGGAATTGTTTGTTGAAGGCAAATAATTGAAATAAGAATAATGACTTTCTACAAGCTGCAGGGCGGAGCAGCTCCATGTATCTACGACAGGACAGTGTTTGTGTCTATCGAGATGGTTTATTCCATCGGTGTAATCTTCTAGATTAGTTGTGACTTTGCAGCTTGGACCTCAAAATGTTTATCCTTTGACCTACCACCAAAACTGGATATGAAATGGGGGGGGGGGGGGGGGGGGGGGGGGGGGGGGAAGAGAGGGAAATAGTCAATGAAATACAGCAAATAATATTTGAGGTCTTTACCTAAATTTGATTTTGCATTAATTCTAAATAAAAACAAAAGTGTAGCCACTTTTTTTATTACTGTGTAATAGTTGGTCAATTTTTAAAAGGACAGTTTTGAGGATCTATCAGTGGACAAGGTACTGGATCATTCCTGGAGAACTGGGGCACACATAGCAGCGCTCCGAGGAGAACGGAGAGGGAAGTTCATGAAATCACAGTTTTGGATTGATTGCATGATGTAAATGTATGTGTGATTAAATAATTATGAGAAAACAATTGCTTCTCTTTCTATTTTGTTGTGTTCGTTTGAAGTCTTCCTCATTATTCAGGGAGGCGTGTGGGGGAGTGGACTAGTGCGTTGGTGTTCGGATCAGGAGAGCACAGGTTCAAACCCCACTGCAGTCAGCATGTCGTTGTGTCCCTGAGACACTTCACCCCAAATTGCTCCTGTGGGGATTGGCCACAGTATTGAGTAAGTAAGTCGCTTTGGATAAAAGCGTCTAACAAGTAACATGTCATGTAATTTAGCAGACAGTCATTGTGTGGTGTCACACTCACAAATGCTTTTTTACTGAAACCTAGTACTTTTAATCTAGGTTAAGGGTGCTCATATTTCAGTGTATTATTTTTGGTTTATACCCTGTAGTTCTTAATACATTGAATACTATTGCTATAACATACTGATATTTTTAGACGACACTGTTCTTGAAACTTAACAGTTTTGGGTCAAGCACTTTCTGAATTGTCTAGAAAGCCGGCTCCTAAAGTATTTATTTATTATTATATAGGAATTAACAATCATAAATACTTAATTGAAATTGGGTTATGTTAACTTCCTCCAATTCTAAAATGGAAAGATATTTTTAAAAAACATCGGTGTATGATGGACTTTTATCTAGTACTGTTATTATAGGAGAAATGTGCATGTGTATTATTTGTGTACTAGTTTAAATATTCTAAAGTAAAAACATTTAAATATCCATTCCAATTCAACTGTATTGCTGTAGTACATTTTAAAGTGCTGTACATTATTGAATATATATATTTAAAAAAAAAAAAAAATACATTTTAAAAAACATTTATACGAGAGAGATACGAAGTCACCATTTCGAGAGCTTTGATAACACTTTAATGCATCAATAATTATAATCAAAACATATTTAATAACCTGAAATAGACCAATCTGCAGAATGAGTACTTTTGGTACTTTAAAGGGGACCTATCATGCAAAATGCACTTTTGTACGTCTTGTATACATGAATATGTGTCCCCGGTGTTCCAGGGAACTCACCAAGTGTCAGAAAACACAACCCTCTCTATTTTCCTCCATACCCAAATCTCTAAAAAAGGGGCTGCAACGGATCTGATAAAAACTGATCCAGATTTGAACACTGTCCTGACGTCAGGACAGGTGGCGCTACGGCTATTGGGCCAACTCCACCAATCAGGAGGAGACAGCCACGGCCATTGCCGTTCGAAAGCGCTGGAGACGCTGTAGTACATATGCCAGGCCTGTAGATGGTGCTGTTCTCACAGAATCAGCCCAGAGCTAGAAATTGTCAAATTGAGCAAAATGAGGCATGGCTAAAATGCATGATCTGTTTGGTATTTTGAAATATATATAATTAGAAATTAGATGCTAATACTTTTCACAGTATTACAGATTATTCCTACACTCTGGTACTTTTACTTTTACTATTTGTACTCAAGAACAAGATCTGAGTACTTCTTTCAACACTGGTCAGATAATTACATTACATTACATGACATGTTACTTGTCAGACGCTTTTATCCAAAGGGATAATGTGTAGCGAGGCGAAGCGTCGGGCTCCTGATCAGCCTGTCGGGTGTTATTTTACCCATAATGACCGCCTCGCTGCACATTGTCCCTTATATATACTTTATTGATCCCACATTTGGAAATGTTACATTACAGCAGCATGTAAAACAAGGCATTGCACATCATTTGAAATTAAAAAGAGTTGAAGATAAACAATTATAAAATAGAAACATCCCAAAATAGAAAATAAAACAGTACTAAAAAAAGTAAAACATATACCTATATATATAAGTTGACGGTGAAGATAAGTAAACTGTAAACCATCTGACAAATAAAACTCTATTGAAGGGCCACATTACAGCTTACTCAATATATAAAAGTAGGATACTATATATTTTTTTATCATGAAACCAAACAAAGTGATACATCTTCCAATAGACGATCTTATAGTATTGTCACACTGCATCATATTTGACTGTACTCAGATTCCCTAATAATTATATGTTGTGTAAATATTAGCTTTTATAGTCGTGGTATTTTTTATTTTGCTACCTATTCTTCTTTCTGTGTCTCTGTATGCACCACTAATACCAAAGCAAATCCCTCGTAAAACTACTTGGTAATAAAACCCATTCTGATTCTGATACTAAGTCATAATTTCGAGACACTTGAATGAATTATGGTGATTATTTCTTTAACATTTCTCATTATATTTTCATCACCTTAGTTCAATGACAATATCTGTTTTTTTTACTGCACATATTTTATTCCATTCTATTTCAATGTAAATACTGCTTTATTTTATTTTTTATTTTACTATATTTTGTAATGCTATTATAGTGTTCTCAACATAGTTCTCTATCTGTGTTTTTGAATTGTTGTTTTATTTGTATGTATGCAGTGCACCACGACATCAAGTCAAATCGTCAACCTACCTGGTAATAAACCTGTTTCTAACTCCACTGAAAACAATAGTAGTGATACATCTTCCAATAGACGATCTTTTCCTAAAGGTAGTTGCCAAAGTTGTTGCGGACATGCTGAGTCCGCGGGAGCGCGCATGCTGTGGATTACACCGGCCAGGGAAGAGCAGGAGAGACGGGGGCGCGCTTGCTGTGGATTACACCGGCCAGGGGAAGAGCAGGAGAGACAAACTGACAAACTGACAAGTGAAGAGCCAGGTTCACACGGTGCTCCGTCGCTACTTCACCGGGAAACTTTACCAGATTTTAACCTCACTCTGGAGCCTTGGAGTGAGTTTCTTCTTCCGCCACGGAGTGTCCCGCCCCAGAAGAGAAGGTATGTTAAGGTGCGAATGTTTGGGAGTGTTTAGCAGGAAGGCTAATTAGCTAGCTAATGTTAGCCACAGATTAGCTTCTGTAAATAATTACAGACAGGAGCTGCAACTCTGTGTTAACTTTATAAAACATGACTATTAGTTAAAGGTGAGACTTTTTAGTACAATCACGTATTCCCATAACCAGGAACTGTAAAGTTTACTAACAGAGGTGGGAAAAGTGCTTGAGTAAAAGTACCAGAGTGTAGGAATACTGTTACAGTAAAAGTCCTGCTTTCAAAATGTTACTCAAGTAAAAGTATTAGCATCAAAATATAGTTAAAGTACCAAAAGTAAAAGTACTGATTATGCAGATTGGCCCCTTTATGGCTTGAACATGTGTCTATAAATCATAGTAGGTCTTGTTAGTGTTGTATGCACTGATGTGTTGTGATTGTTGTATGCACTGATGTGTTGTGATTTTGGTAGCAAAACATGGTGTCAATGTTATATATGTTATACAACTATTATTTTTATTATATCTTTTGTAACTCTGCCTCAAGAATGTCCTTCTGGTTAAACAGAGCATTGTCTTAATCTTACCCAGTTGACCTATATGTAATGATTTACTGCTTTGTTGTTGGGTTACTCTAACCCCTAACCCTCTTCTTGTACATTGCATTGAATTGAGACTCTTGGTTTTGGACTTTTAGTTAGATAGATCCTCAAAACAATTTCAAGTTCTTCTCCTATACTTTTCATAGACATTCATTGCTATTTTGTGAAAGACTAATAGGTAAAGTCATCCAAAGCTAAATCAAGTTTTTATTGCAGCTTTCAGATACATTCTCAAATAGTACGAACACCATAAATCAAATGATCTTTGCTGCCTGGATGATGATGATGAAACCTTTTGATATTTCCAAGGAAGTGTGAGGGTGTACTACTGTATCGAAGGAACGACGTAATGCCATGTTAAATTGGATTTGTGTCAAGTGTTGATTCCCACAGCCTGCTCCCATTCCTTCATTGAGCAATCTACCTGTCACTAAACACGCCTTTTGTGTTTTATTTATCTTCACATTTCTCTCCTCTCTCCCACTTTAAGCAGGCTGTGGTTGGTAAAGTATGGCACATTGTGGTCACTGACAGTTGCACGAGACCCCGGGGAGTTGAGTTTCGAGCAAAGTGGTGGTGAGAGGTGCGTAACTGGGGCAGCCTGTGCTGAATGTAGGCTGTTTAGGGGAGAGTCGACCTATATGTGGTGTGATTACGTGCGGAGGGCACAGTGCTGTTCTTAACAGGCTCTGCTAGTTTCTGATTTTAGGAATTGTGATTTCAGTTTCCGATTTTTAAGGATTTAGTCCAACCATAATATTAAAATAAAAACCATATTTTTAAATCGTGTGCATAGAATGTAGGGCTGCTCAATTAATCGCAATTACGATTTTGGCTTGCAACGATTACGAAAACAACGTAATGGAAATAAAACGATTATTTTTTTTAAATTATTTATTTTATTGGTTTTTCAGTTGAATTATACTTAAAGTTCAGGGTAATCAACTGTTAAAAACATACTGTTCCATTTTTTTTCAATAAATGGATGTTTTCAGAGTAAATGGATAATCGTTTTTAATAATCGTGATATCAATTATTGACCCAAATAATCGAGATTATGATTTTTGCCATAATCGAGCAGCCCTAATAGAATGGCACTGTTGCTGCTCAAAGCATTGAAAAATGGGCTAATATGCGAAACTTAAATGCAGCACGTCTATCAGAAACACGTTACACAAATCTCATTTGCAAAAGTTTTGGAGGGATTATTTGAGTACCAAAGAAAACAGTTTGTCTGAATAAACTAATGTTGAATCATATCTGTGTTTCTAAAACGTTGACATCTTGGCTGTTCTGTAACGACAACACACGAGCATTCAAATTGAGCTTTGTGAGCCTGATAACCTCATTCCGCTTCTCTTTAAATAACTGGGAGAGAAATGTGCTCTCTGATGAAAAGAACTCACTCAGAGTGATCAGTGGCAGCCGGGCTCTGGACCTGGCTAACAAGTGTCATGTGAGAACGCATGAAGAAAGACTCTCCGTGTTTCACTGGAAACATGTTAGGCATTTAGTGTTGAACAACTATTCCCAAGGTGCTCCTTTTTGTTGTTCCTGAGGGCGGGAGAAAATGGGAGGGTGTGTTTCCTACATGTGCTGACAACGGCACATTTCTTTCACCACGTAACATTCAAATAGACCCACATGCACTTCTCTTCAGCTGAGGCCTTGCCATCGTGTCCTGTAGCTCTGCATGGTTTTATTCTTCGGACCCACCCCACGGCGCACTAATGTTAATCTTATTACCATCACATCAAATGAAGGTGCTTCCTCTGATTTAGCTGATTAGACTCTGAGAAGATTTGTCCACTGAATAGCCGTACTGATGCTGGAGCTTAATCTACACGGGGATGAGTGAAAGAGACAACTGCCTTCAGGCACTTAACCCTATAGATGCCTTTTTAATGATAAGATGAACCAGAAAGGCCTAATCAATATGTGAGTTGTTTGTGGACTTGCCTCTTAATCAGCATCACTCATTTCTATACATGCTAGGTTATTTGGAAAGATACCTATTTGTCGGATGAGAAAGAAAGGGGCAAGAATGTTTTGCCATTTAAAGGTTAAAATAATCATTTGGTCTATAAAATGTTAGAAAATAATGAAAAATGTAATCCGAATTTCCTAAATGCCAATCTTCAAATAGTTGGACGACTAGCAAAAGCGAAACAAATCAGTTTATAGTCGCATTCAACAACAAAAAACTGTACCTTTTATAATCAGGAAGCTAAACTCTTTGAAATACTAACTCAACAATGAATCGTTTATCACAACAGTATCCCTACTTTCCTGTCGATTGACAAAAAATGTAATCAAATGTTTGTTTCAGCTCTAAAAAAAGTAGTTTTCACTTAAAGGTGGGGTAGGTAATTTTGGAGAAACCAGCTCGAGTGCGCAAGAATTTGAAAATACACAGCCGGAAACAATCTGCCACTTCCTTACAGAGCCCCTCCTCCAACACACACAAACGCGCACATGACCAATGAGGGCACGAGATAAGTTTGTGCACAGATGGAAGGCTGACAGGCAGGTAGGCCATCCAGTTATTTTAGCCGGGCCGGCTAAAATGATTGGTCGTGCTTTTTACAGTATTACAGCTTCCACAGATGACATTTTTTTATGGATTTTTTGTCAAAGCACTTAAGATATTCATTGCTATCGGGATGTTAAGAGCATTCCATGGAATATAACAAAAAGTGTATCTCGAGCCGGTTTCTCAAACTTACCTACCCCACCTTTAATCATGATACATGGATCTGACATATATCTGCATGTATCTTATACATTTACATGTGAGCTGTTACGAGTGAAAGACGTGCTATCACAGCGGTAATACAACTGGTTTCAGATGCAGTACATTATGTGAGATGATGTTTGGTTTTTCCGTCTCGTGACTATTTGAACCAACAGCTGTCAGACGGGTTTGTGATGAACCTAAGAACTCTGGCAGGATATTGACGAGGAGTGAATTAGTGAAAAGCAAACAACCAGGGCAATGTTGCAAAGGACAGCAGGAAATTAACTTTTGTCTATCTTCCGCAGAGATTTAACTTCCCAGACAATCAAGAGAGAAGCAATACTTCCTGAATGAACTCGCTAAAGAATGTCATAGTTTCTGTTAAGCAGGGTAGAGAAGGTAATCCCTCAATTTGCTTTTAGTTATTATTCCCAGAACTGGTGAAAGACAGGATGTGTCACAACTTAAAGGTCCCCTATTATACTGTTTTTCATCAATATATAATAGGTCTCAGATATATACAAAACATGTCTCTGAAGTGTTTGACTCCAAATACCAAACACATCATTGCAGCATCCCATAATCCCCTCTGGTTCAGCCCTGTTTCAAAAGTGCTGATTCTCTGGCCATTTCTCAATGTCGAGTAAAGCGGCTCCAGAGCCACTATTTCAAGTATACTACGTCATCGAGTGGCGCCGAATCCTGGGCATTTAACATGCATTTAAACAGTCCTTGGTTCAGGGGTCTGCAACCTTTTTGACCTAAAGAGCCATTTTGCCCCCTTTTCCACCAATTATTTTTGTCTAGAGCCGCAAAACATATTTGATAGCTTGATATCTTATAAAGTTGTATATATTGTTACATCATAGACAAAAACTACAGTTTCTTTGCATTTATTATTTATTAGATTATATAAAACTGTTTACCTCTAATAAGAAACAAAGAACTCTTATAAGGAGAATTAAAAAAAATACACAGGCCTACTTTAAAATAAATCAACACAGCACTTGGGGAGTCCTCTGCACATTTGAAGAAAATAAATAATTAAAATGGGCCCACTTTGAAATAAATAAAACATATAGCTGCACCCTAGAAGGAGTTAACTGATTGAATTATGACTGGAGATCGTCAGCTGTCTTCCTCTTCCGTGTTTCTCCTCCATACGTAAAGGCTGCAGCACCTTTGACAACTTCTCTCTACATATCAAACATACCGGTGAGCCAGCATTGTTTGCTGTGAAAGCAGATAACTCTGTTCTCGCAGAATTAAACCCTCTGTGTTCCTCAGATACTTTTATTTTCTTTGATGTATCCATAGTTCGCTCATCGAGCCGGGGGTCAGGTTATTCGCCTGCAAGAAAAGGCGCTGGTGCAGGACCGTAGCAGGATATGACGCATATTTCAGTTGACCTAATTAAAACCGTTTAAAAAAAAAAAAAATTACATGTCACAGTATCACCTCAAAATACAAGATACGAAACATTTTCAACCGTGCAACAAAATATAAATAGTCATTTTCAGACAGGTTTTTATAAAAATGGATCAGGACAAAAAGCGAGAGAATCTTTTTTCCTGAAACTTTCAGAATCTCTTTACACAGAGGGGACACATGTTGATGTAGAAAAGACAGGAACAAGTGGATTTAGCATAATAGGTGACCTTTAAGAAACTGACTCTGGACAAACCACAGAGTTTTTATATGAAATGCAACACTGTGACATGTTGTGAAATGGAGCTTTAAGTGCAGGAATGTGCACAGATCAAATCTACTGTTTATACTTAATCTACTGTGAGGGAAGGCTCGATGAAAACTGAAATACTAATCCTGATCATTTTTAAATGATACATGTTGTTTTTTGTGAAAATGTTTAGTAAATAAGACTTATTAATTAGAAAGCTGGCACATTTCCCAATCTTGGCCCTGTCTTCAACACAAGGATCAGATCAAACACAAGAGCGCTGTCTTTTTTCCAGCAACACTTTAATGAAAAAGCTAATTCACGTATCAACCAATGCTTCAGTTATCTATGGTGTGTGCTGACTGTGACCTATGGGCATCAGAGGCTGTGTGTTGTCTCATTTGGCTAATAGACACTCTGTTTAGCCGATGGATCTGTGTGATTTCCCTCAGTGTGTGTTAGCCAGCGAGGTAATCCCAGATGATATCATCCGTCACCGTATCGCCGTAATCCAGGCGCTGTTGGTTTAATCACACCTGATCACATACCTCTAAATAAGCTATCGCACAAGAGAGATGCCACATAGCAATATTACAGAATGGCTGCCAAACCCTTAGTTTACTGACTTTAAAGGAATGTGCTATAAAAGGGCGTAGCTCATCTCGCTTGTAGGATTTAGATAATGTTTTACATGCTCATTATGGATCAATCCTGGATCAAAATTGAATGGTAACTTAATGTTCTATCAATAATCTCCATCATTGGCAATGAAAGGTATTTGTTGTTGTGGGGTTGGGCTGCTTGCTCTGTGTCTGCATCATAAATATAAGAAGCTGAAAGAGACGTCTTGCCTTGATCGTCCATTCAAATCCTATTCTCAGTGTTTAAGGCAAAGTATTTCCTGGATGTAACTTACTGATGAATTAGGGATGGGAATTTGAAAGCAAATGTATATTCGAATATTCGACCCTCAAAAAAACGGTTAACCGATTAACCGAAATGTACATATCCTATAAAAAAAAAAAAAAAATGTGGGAAACATTTTTACAAAAAAAAAAAAAATAAATAAATACATGTTCAAATAAATATAGAAACCAAGTCGAATTTGTCAAATGTATTGAACTGGTGATCACAGTTTGAACAGTTGACAGCTATAGGCCTACAGCTTTCATGCTTAAAACATAACTTGGTTTTTAAATTAAAGAGGGATCATACACGAACAACATAACGGGTTAGGGTAACGTAACCCTATCACAACAGAGATCAACGACCTGTAACAGGGCCTATGCACAGAATGCAGCTATTCAATACTCATTCTTGTTTAATATAAACAAGAATGAATATGAGCATGTCTACATGCTCAGCGGAGAGGCGGGTGCGGAGGCGATTCACAATCAGGCCAGCTGTAGAGAAGACCCTCTCAGCTGGAATTTGGGCATAAGATGAGGTTTGAGTCTGCGTGATCTGCGTGTAGGGAGGGGCAGCAGCCATCATTAGCAAGAACAAGCTAGATCTGATGGATTTGGACATAAACGCGAGTGAAGTATAACCGGACGCGAGAGAGAGAGATCAGCACCTGCAGCTCTGCCCGCTGTGAGGGACCGGTGAGCGGAGCAAAACACACCTTTAGACCTAACACACTTAGCTATGGCACTGTCGTATACATTGAATTATTCCATTTGATCATATGTAATCAACTTAGGCACCCCTCCCAAAAAAAATAAAATATATATATATATATATTCATAACTCATATTCTCATATTCATACCTGAATATGCGATTAATCGTTCAGCCCTACTATGAATGTGCTTATAATATCCTGCATTAACTGCTACTGAAGCTGTAATATCCTACAGTAATATCCTGCCACTTAATGCAGATTACATAATGTCTGCTGGAGCTCAGCTGGGGGCACACGTCTTGGGAACTTTATTTAGTTTTAAAAAGCTTAGGAAATGAACTCAACACAACTAAGTTGACTTTTATACAAACTCTTTAATCAAACAAAGAGCCCAAAGTGCTTCAATTAGAATCAACAAATCAATGTTGTTTTGTTGGACAAAAAATTACAAAAAATTACAATAAAACCCATTAATAAGAAAACAATAAATGAAACACAAACACATTTAAAAAGCAATGATAGGACTTTAACATTAAAAAACAGATCTGTATACAGAGAGAGCTATTCTAATAATCAGAGGCAGTCAACTCCACAGTTTACGGTCATACAAAAAGATTAGAGGAACTTTTAAGAAGACCAAAGGGTTCCCAGTACAGCCTCTTTTACTCTAGGCCAGGGGTGTCAAACTCGCGGCCCGGGGGCCAAATCCGGCCCGTGACTTCATTTTATGTGGCCCACAAGAACTTGCAAAGAATTTAATACGTTTATTATACGGTTACAGGCTACTTTACAGAAGCACGTTGCCCATAAACTACATGTCCCATAATGCATTTCAAATTTGACTTTTTTTCTCAGAATTTGACTTTTTTTCCAGAATTGGGCTTTTCTTTTTAAATCATTTTGTGCCATGCGCACTGAAGAGACTTGCCATTATTTGCCCTAGACTTCTGCTTTCAGACGTAGTTAATTATGAAGTTATTACCCTATCTGATGGCAATAATGTCATATAATACATTATTTTATATACATTAAATATTTATATATATGTATTTTTATATAGTCTTAAAGTTACAACCGGCCCTTTGAGTGCAACCATAATGCTGATGTGGCCCGTGATGAAAATGAATTTGACCCCCCTGCTCTAGGCTGTTGAATGAGAATGAAGTAATGACGCTTACATTTGAAACTCAATAGGTAAATATAAAAGTATTCTTCCTGAAAGCTTTAATAATGTGTCACCCCCCCCCTGCCCCCCCCCTGCCAGTCAGTCTAAACCACAAACAACTTCAAGATTCACGTTTACACGTCGGCAGGCTGTGTTGTTTGCAGCAATCTGATGTCTTTGTAAGTTGTGTAGTGTTATTGGTTTTGTCGTGGCCTTTGTTTTAGTTTGTATTTGCCCTCCACTACAGGTAAGATGTGTATTTTTTAAACTAAGGTTCAGCTCCTTTGCCTTCTTCTTGTTGTCACCGTCAGTTGAGTTATTAGCATTTTTTAAATAACTTTAGAAACAGACTCTTTAGAGCTCAGTTTGCTCAAGGTGTGCTGGAGCCGCGCCTCGTGTTGTAATAGAGAGTGTGTGCACATGTGACTTCAGCAGAAAACTATTTGTGTGACTCGGCTGCAACATGCCTCAGGTTTGTTTTACTGGCTGTCATTATCAGACAGAGGGACGGAGACGGAGACAGAGACGGACAGAAAACAAGGGTTATAGTGGTAAAAGAACACCATGTCCCCTCTTTGTGTCTGACAGTATGTGCCACTCTGAAGCTCCTTTCCACCGGTTTAAAGTGCAAGAACCGCTCATCCAAATAACTTCACACTCGTCACTTCCTTGTGTTGTCAGTTATACTCCCGCCAAGTGTGAAGACAATCGGATGAACGGTTGTCAAGGAAAGCGAAGGACAGAGACATAGATACAAAGACTAATCGATTTGAGTTTGATTCATTTGTTCATATTCGGTGGAAAAGTGCTTTCAAACACATATTTTCAGATTTTATAAATATATTTCAAAGACTAATGGAGATAAACTCTAAGATTGTTATTTACTTTTGTAAAGATTTTTGTTAATATGATGTAGTACTACTGAAAATAGACTGAAAAGAGAGAGAGAGAGGCGGGGGAGAATATTCAGCAAGGAGTTCAGGTATTATTTATTACCCCCTTTCTGAGGGAAAATGAATGCTTCAACATTATTTAAGCACCATTTCCCAACTGTTACCCCCCAAATCTTCTTTTTTTGTTCAAAACAAATTCCTAACGTTTGCTGCTAGAACTTACAAACGAACAACTGTCTTTTTGTGTAGAAGGATTTCTTAGTAAAGTGTGTATTACTATAATAAATGTATATCAAATGTCCTGAAGGGCTTTAACACTATATGATACACCTCCGTTACCCCCAAGAAGCATATTTCAAGGCCAGGTATTGATTTAATTGATTGTGGAACATAAAATAGCAAATGGATTTATGTGATATATGTGTCAGACACTTACTTTAGTCCTTGTTCTCCCTCCAGCTCTGCTCAGGAAGCCATGCTAATCAAAGTGTTCCTCTCGCGGTGAGCTGCCTGGCGGACAGTCGGAGGCGTCATGGCGGAGCTGCCTATTGCCCCGGGCGAGGTCTACATCGAGGTGGAGTACGACTATGAATACAAGTCCAAGGACCGCCTCATCACCATCCACCAGGGGGAATGCTTCATGTTGGTCAAGAAAAGCAACGAGGACTGGTGGCAGGTGAGGAAGGAGGAAGGGACTAAACCTTTCTACGTACCCGCTCAGTATGTCCGTGAAGTGCGTAAAGCTCTCATGCCCCCTCCCAAAACCCTTCCTCTTCCTGTTGCTGCCCCTGGAAACCCAACTCCACAAAGCGGGGGTGTACTGTGGGTGAAGCCTATCAGTCTGGAGCTGGGACCTGCGGACATCCTCCACAGACACGAGTCCAACTACCGGCGCTCCCCCTCTGCACACACCGCCTCTTCTGGGAACTTCAGCCCGCCCACCCAGCGCAAGAACAGTAGCAACCATCACGACCCCCCCACCACCCCCACCGACCACGACCGAGCTCTGGCGGACATCCTTCACCACGGTGGAGCCCACCTCCCCGCTCAGAGAGAAAAGTCCAGCACTCTGCCCCGAACCAGAGCCCGATCCCCGGACATGGAGCGATCCCCGCTGGACGTGGACCGCAGGACGGACTCTGCGGGGGAGGAGAGGCGCACCAACGACTCGGAGTCAGGAGACGAGCTCAGCAGCAGCTCCACCGAGCTCCTCCAGGTAAAGTCACATTTAAAGAAATTGTTTGTGCTTGTTTTTATACATGCAAAGCTTGGGTTGACACTCATTTTGGCTCCAGGACCCGGTTCAAAATCTGGGGACCGATCCAGATCCTGTAAGCTAAGGTTTCTCAGCCAATCGCTTTTTATAGTTACTCAGCAACACACAAAAAAAACCACAGGCTTCAAAGTCTGGGACACATATAACGCAATAGAGCTGTTTGCAGCCATTTCTACGATTTCTGACCATTGTCAATGTTGCAGACCGCTGTTTTATAATTGTACAGTACTCTAAATTAGGGTTGTGTTTCGTTTGAATTTCAACAAATCAGAAATAAGATTACTATTTTTACACTTCATTCATTTGTGGGTACCCGGCTCCTGGGATTGTGGATTGGCTTCTTATTGAAAACCGAGTTTCGGTTACCAACACCTCCTGTCAAACCCCCTCAATATACAAACAATTATGGCAATCAATAAAGTGGCATCCACGATTAAGCAGCGGAGATCATTTGCAGCTTAGCCAATGAAAATAAACCTGAACTAAAAGGGATTGCTAAGCGTTCCATTAAAGCTACAGCAGTTGTCTGTATTGGCGCCATTTGAATATTGCAGCGATGTTTCTTTCTGCAGTTGGTTTGACTTATTTCTCTCATGTTAAGGCGATCTGACCTCCTGACCTAAATGACAACGTGTTGTAGAACAGTTTGATGTTGATCTGTCACTGCTGGCCTAAAGCTACTGAGGTGCAGACAGAGGCAGCTCAGCTCCGTCAGAAAGCCTCAGCGAGAGGAGGCAGCTGATTCATGTGAGCCCGGTCAGCGGGGCGTCTGTTCCTGAAATCATTAGCTCGGTCTGCTGCTGAACGAAAGCCGGAGAGAACATAGAAACCAGGTCTGTGTGGTGCTACCGCCGGGTGCAGACCTGTTTGATTAGTTACAATCAAGTCACACATGTATAGTGCTTTGACAGTTTGTGGAACTTTTACTAGAATACGTAATAAATACGCCCCCCCCAACATTCAAAGTGCATTTTTTTTACATTCATTTCCATTATAATTTTCCTATTTCTATAACTACAATATAGCCACACTTAAAATGTGAACCTTAAACTGTTTTGCAGCTCCAGTATTCAATACAAATGTTTGTAAAGTTATAGCAGACAATAGGGAAGATTATACTAAATAAATACACTTTCTGAGAAACGCGCATATTCTTGGGGGACCTCTAAAATTGACTTTCTTTACATTTTCTTTTCACATTACTCTTGATTTAAGTTCGTGAACTTATTACAGCAAGTTGGTTTCACATCGACATTGTCATCTTTACTTTTCCAAGTGCTGATTGAACACAATGACGTAATCACTGACTCGGCATGTTGTTAAAGGTTATCTAAAAGTGAGTGTATTCAATTTCAAAGTGCGTACATTTTCTAAAAGCAGCTCGGCCCACAATGCAGTTCCTTCCTCCCTCGGCCCTCTGTGTGCCATTCAGACGGCCGGGGAAAAGGTCAGAGTAGTCGAGCTTGTTTTGGTAATCAAGACAATCAGTCTCGCTTAGTCTGGAAGTAAACTCTGTGATTTGCTTTCATCCTGGGAGCCATTTGATCTGCAAACATTACAACACGTAATGTGGCTTCTCTGTTTTTAATATCTTACTCTTTCAGATACTTACTGTTAATAATGGGTGAAGACTTTTATTTATTTATGAAAGCTTGTCAAAATGATCAGGAGTGTGTTTTATATCGTTGTCATGTTTGAATTTTTTATGGAAAGAAATGATGTCATGTGTTATCCATCACCTCCACTTCATCCATTCTTCACCGGATGTGTAAATGACGTTGTTAGCACCCCGCTATTCTTTAAGTGATTGATGGTGTTTGATCCGGTGGACACAGAAATACCCACAATGCTCGTGAGCGTAGAAGCTGACGATGTGAAACCAGTTTCAGCGGGTGGCTTGTTTGTTTTTCCTCTGTCCTGTCAGCATGCTGCTGGGGACAACAGCCCCCCCCCCCCCCCCCCCCCCCCTCTGCTCTCATATTCTCTCCTCTCAAGTCGTTCCTTTCCTGTAGTGTAATCATTTAAGATGATACGATAATACTTTATTGTCAGAAGAACATCAATAAAGAGAAATATTTAAGACGAGAAACATGAAACAGACTAAAATCACTAAGGACAAAATGTGTAAGACTCTTAAATGTATATTTGACCTGCGATTGAACCTGCATTTTTTTAGGATTGACTGGTTCACAGAGAGTGATTCTGTCTAACTTTTTAAACGTCGGACCTTGTAACTCTGATTTGATGGCAACAATGACTGGATATAAAACCACAAAGCTGAGAGTTTTCCATCTGCCAGTTCTTGTTTCTTATTTCCAGCTCCTTCTGTTAGGCAGTGCTGACTGACTGAGTGTGTCTGTGGAGCTGCACAGTTCATTGCAGGCGCTTATCTGCCCCACTGGCTGCCATGACACTTGGGGCCACTTTGTCCCTACTTTTGTGGCGAGTCATCTTTCAATAGCCGCTGCTCTGTCATCCTCGCCTTGTTTGTTAGCACGATAAACCGCTAAGTGTCTTTTTAATGAAGTTTGGGATTGTTACATGTCCTTTTTTTGTGGCCAATGTTGCAAAATGGGCATTCATCCAATAGCTCAAACACCGCTTACTTAATTTTGGTTAAATCTGAGAGACTCATTTAAAATAGTATGGACTTTTCCTAGAATTAAAAAAAAACAGTGAAAAAGTAGAACAAATCAGTTATTTAAAATGGAGTTGCAATCAGCTGTGCATTTCCTGGCAACGGTGACATTAACTAATGTGACGGTTCAACTTTGGGGAACTTGAATTTGCACTGTTGACCATTAGCAAGCAACCGCTTTTTAGAAAACAAAACCTTTTAAAGTCACTTAGCAAGCTTGCTACTTCAGACCCCTTTTTGTCCGTTCTTACACAATTAATTTAGCTGCTTAATGCTAATTTCCTGAGATAAAAATGTCAGCGGCAGTAAAGCACAGAGCCGTGTGTAGGACTTTACTGCTAATGGCCTTTGTTGTGAGGAAGTTACAGGAAGTGTAGTTTTTGCTAGTTCTTCAGCTTAGATCAGGTCAGGTTTTTAACAGAAGCTAGAAATGAGTTTAATTGCATTTAGGCATTTCTGGCAGATCAGTAGTTTGGTAAAGCTCGCGTCACACTGTCCCGAAATTGACACCAGATGGACACACGATAAAGGAAATGTTCAAATTCGGCTCTGATCGTAACATCGGGCCATTCGCGAGGGCATCTTAAGCCATCGTATGACCGCCGGTGGAGTTTCTCAGGCTCCGGCAGCAACTTCGTGAGCGGTGGCAAAATCTTTGGCATGCCAAAAAATTGCCGAAAGACCTTGCGAAGGTTCATTTTCGTGTTGAATTCGTGTGTCCATTTTGCCCTTCGTAAGGCCATCGTGAGGACATCTTGTCAAATCGTGTCATCTTCGTGTGATCATCGGCGCCATCACCCATTTTTCGCCTCACGAAGACAATACGAAGGAAACAAGAATCTGCCCGATTGTCTTAGGAAGGCAACACGACTACGTGAAGCCGTCGTGTAGCCATCGTATTATAGTTCTGTGAAACTGAAAAGGATATTACATTGGTTTTGTTACTTTCGTTGCAGTTGTATGTCTTAAATGTAATTTAGGTTAACTTCCTGTTTTATTTAGATGCTTTTATTTTGAAGGTGAGTTTACGCTGTTGACAGAAAGTTGTTGTTGCTATGGAAACACCGTGACGGAGTGTGTGGTTCGGGTGCCATCGTGTGGCCTTCTGTAGGCATCGTACTTGCTTCGGCTGTTGCTCGGCTGTTGACCAAGTTCGGGGCCATCTTCGTGCGAAATTCACAGTTCCATATTCGTGTGTCCATTTGGTGGTAATTTCGGGACAGTGTGACGCCAGCCTAAAAGAAAGCTTTTCTTTCACTCGCAAACAATACTTTTCCTTTATTAGTATCCCCAACACCTACCCCATTCTGTAATGCTCTCTGCATCCAAAGCAGAACATAGTTTAGAGGAGATGTGCTGCAGTGCATCTATAAAGTGACTCGTGGTGAAGGCATGATTGGAAACACCGCAGACCCGTCACAACATTAGTATTCATCTTTCTTCTGAGCCCAACAGCCATAGGTTCTGATTTTGAAAAAGTCAGGTTACCAGCAGAGATATCTATTGACACGTCATCATGCATGCGATACGTCTCAAAGCCCCGAGCCACGTGGATTGGACAGCGTATTCACTGAAGCAGACGTTTCCCTACAGCCAGTAAATATAAAGGCTGTCAAGGTCTCAGTGTGTTTTAATTTGCTGCTTCACTGCACCGCCCCATCCATTCTGCTTTCCTCTTCCTGTGGGATCATAACAGTCCGACTGCACAGAAGAACTGAGAATGCTGAATACACTGAGTGCTCGGTGTATTAGAACGTCACTTAAGGAATTTGGCGACATATCACTCAGTGTTTCTGATCAGATCTCTCTTAGTGTTGTGGCCGTTGGAGTTGATAAAGTTACATTTAATGTGGATGTATAAAGGAGTTTATAGCTCTCGGTAGCTTTACTAATATAATGTTTAAGAAAGGCAGCTGATATTGGATGTATAGATTTGGATAGACTAATGAAAAGCCTGATATAATGTCTTATTTGATACCCAGCAGTCAGTAAGTCATGTATGCATATGAATGAACAGGATCTATAATACTTACAATATCAGTTTGTTTATCTAAGATTAAATGACAAAATCAATGTCACTTTGGAGTTATGAATCAACAGGAAATGTAATTATGCATCGATAAATCAGAATACTTATATTGTCATCATAGTTAGGTAAAACAACATCTGGTAGACTGTCACTGCACTAACATAAATAGGCACAAATGAATAAAAAGTAGCAGCACCAAAAAGAGACAAAGAAAACTCGGAAAATACTTTATAAATGATAACTAATATTCAGGCGCTTTAAATGGTGTGTTTAAGATCAATCTGACAAGGCAATCACATCAAGTTTAAATCAAAAAGTATATTTATTCTTGTGGCTTTTTCGTGTCTCACATCGACTGATTACACAATTGAACCCAAATGCAACCCTTTTTTGACAGATCTTGACTGTAAGCATGATGTTTTGCTGCCTTGACGCTCCGTTAGTGTTATAAAGATTAGCCTAGTCCACCCATAACTCCCCTCTTCATTATAGCAGCCTGACACTGTTACGCTGCAACACTCCCAGTTAACTTCTGTCTGTCTCTGGATGTTTCCAGTGTGTCTGCAAGTCTTGAGACACTCTTTCATTTAGAAACTCATATTAAAGGACTCTAAAATCATCTCAAAGAAGTCCATAAATCAGTTTGGCACACTTGTTTTTGCACAGTTTTTTGCTTAGCGTCTCACTTTTAGAAGTACCAGCCACTTAAGAGTTATCTCTACACCCCCACCGCTGATTGAACCTGTCAATAACTCCCACTCAACCCCCCAGACTCCCATGGCTTCTTATGACAGCTGTAATCAACTAAAAAGCTGTAATGACTCTCACAGGATGATTGATGGGAGGAAGCACTTCCTCATTTCTTTGATTACTTATTGTGTGGCAGGATGCTTAGTTGGCAAGTGGATGTCTTTACACCGTCACACCTTTTGTATACATGGAGTGGCAGAACACACCCTTCCAGGCACATACTGAACATGCACGTCCGTTGCACATCAAATGATTCATTAACCCAGTCATTCATTAATCCTCCTCACACACATTCATTTCTGTCCGGTTTGCAAAGACACTAGCTTTTATATATGAGCACACACACACACACACACACACACACACGCACACACACACACACACACACACACACACACACACACGCACACACACAGCACGAACACACACACACACGCACACACACACACACACACATACACACACGGCACGAACACACACACACACACACGCACACACACGGCACGAACACACACACACACACACACACACACACACACACACATACACACACGGCACGAACACACACACACACACACGCACACACACGGCACGAACACACACACACACACACACATACACACATACATACATACACACACCACAACACACACACACACACACACACACACATACACACACCCCACACACACACACACAACACACACACCTACACACACACCACAACACACACACACACCACACCACACACACCCCACACACATACACACACGCAAGACCCACACACACACACACACGCACACACACGGCACGAACACACACACACACGCGCACACACACGGCACGAACACACACACGAACGCACACACACGGCACGAACGCACACACACGGCACGAACACACGCACAGACACACACACGCACACACACGGCACGAACACACACACACACACACATACACACACACACGCCACGAACACACACACACACATACACACATACACACATACACACACGGCACGAACACACACACACACACGCGCACACACACGGCACGAACACACACACACACACGGCACGAACGCACACACAGCACGAACACACGCACGAACACACACACACACGCGCACACACACGGCACGAACACACACACACACGCGCACACACACGGCACGAACACACACACACACACACGGCACGAACGCACACACAGCACGAACACACGCACGAACACACACACACACATACACACACGGCACGAACACACACACACACACACACATACACACACGGCACGAACACACACACACACACACGGCACGAACGCACACACACGGCACACACACACACACACATACACACACACACACATACACACACGGCACAAACACACACACACACACACACACACACACACGGCACACACACACACACACACACACAAACACACACACACAACACACACACACACACACACACACACACACACACACACACACACACACACACACAGAGACTGAGGGATCTGTTCATGGGAGCCAGACCATCTGCCCTACTGTTAATTCTCCTTCATATTAAAAAAGGCTTATTATATCAAATGTTGGCAGAACGCACTGCAGGGTCATTTAGATGCTAAATCATCATCTCTTCCAGAGGGTCCCTCATGTGTTCATGCTGAGGACCTCCAGATGGAAGCACAATAAACAATTGGCTCCATTTTGTAAATCATTTTAAATAAAGCAATCATTTATTGCATTTTTGAAAAGTCCACTTTCCATTGGTCCTGGATCAGGCATGGGACATTTTGTATTTAGTTATGTTTATAAATGAAGTCTATACTCACTGTAATGCAAACCAACAATCTTCTCATATTTAAGATGATGTATTTGTCTTATGCTAGCAGACACGGAGCGGAACGATCCCCTAGAAGAGAAATAAAATAAGTGAATGAGTTTAGCTTCACTATGAAATGCCTGGCTTTAGGGCACGATGTCGTTAACTGTTTACAGAAGGGGAGCAACATTGAAATTCAAAAAGCAGTCCTCCCAGACTTTCTTTCACGCCATTATTTCATGTTACACAGAGTTGTTTGTGTATGTTTCTTCTCTTCCCTCTTATCTTACTCCGCCATGTTTCCTGACAGATTGTTTGTTACAACCGTTGACCTTCTGTCACAAAGCCACTTCTCTCCCAGTTGAGCCCACCCGCTGACTGACAGTCACAACAATGACATGCTGTTCATTAGGGCTGCAGCTCACGGTCATTGTCATTATTTAAATATATTCTGAATACAAAGTTCTTTCACTATCCTTTAATACAAAGAGAGAATCAGAAGCTGGAGCCTCTAAATATCTGGCATTTGATCAAAGTCAATGGATTTTAAAGGTATTAGTTGTGGTTGGTTGCCTAAGTTAAAGGTCCCCTATTATACTGTTTTCCATCAATATATTATAGGTCTCAGATATATACAGAATATGTCTCTGAAGTGTTTGGCTCCAAATACCAAACAGATCATTGCAGCATCCCATAATCCCCTCTGTTTCAGCCCTGTTTCAAAAGTGCTGATTCTCTGTCTGTTACTTCAGATGAAAATAAGGAGCCACTCCCCACGCCCCTCTGAGAGATATTTGGTTAAAAAGAACACAATAGCCGCGTTCACACCGGAGTACTTTTCACCGTACTTTTCGCATTTAGTTCCGTTAGTACCCCTTATGTCGCGTTCACACCCAAAAGAGCACTTAATCTCGGGAACTTTTACCCCCATTTTTAGTCCCTGCTGAGAGATGGTACTTTCCTGGGGGAAAAAAGTGTACCTTGGTTGCTGATTGGCTAATGGTTACACAAGCCAAAACATCGTCATGACATCATAAAGTGGCCAAAATCTGATCAGCTCATTTTCAGACAGGTTTTTATATAAATGGATCAGGACAAAAAGAGAGAGAATCTTTGTTCCTGAAACTTTCAGAGTCTCTTTCCACAGAGGGGACACATGTTGATGTAGAAGAGACATGAAGAAGAGGGGACACATGTTGATGTAGAAGAGACATGAAGAAGAGGGGACACATGCTGATGTAGAAGAGACATGAAGAAGAGGGGACACATGTTGATGTAGAAGAGACATGGAGAAGAGGGGACACATGTTGATGAAGAAGAGACATGGAGAAGAGGGGACACATGTTGATGTAGAAGAGACATGAAGAAGAGGGGACACATGTTGATGTAGAGAAGACATGAAGAAGTGGATTTTGCATAATAGGTGACCTTTAAGATCTGTGCCTAACAGAAACTTAAGAGATGTTTGTGTTTTTGTTCTACGACATAAATAAGTCAGTAAAAACCCACTGGGGAATTTCTGAAGCTTCTATGTGTCATAAAAATAGCAGTTGCTAAAAAGTGACTAAATGAAACCACTGGACGTCATCACACCGAACATTAGCCGCCTTTAGCTTAGCGCTGGTGATACAAAGTGACCGTCATGTAGTTTGTTTATTGACTAACCTTATAGAACATATCATCCCTGAACCACTCTATTGATTAACCAAGACAACGTCTATGCTGCAGTTTTTACACCGTTTGTTTTGTGGATTCTTTCTGGCAATTTAAGCCTCTCAATGACTTTAAATGTTCCGTAAATTCACCATGAAACAACCTTTAGTTTGTGAATATGATGTAGAGTCTCTGTGGAGTAGGACAGGCTGTGTTAGTGTCAGCTTTGTGTGCTCACTGCAAATGTTAGGAAGCAGCCCAGAGGGGTTTACAGTACTGTTCTGTACTGTTCTCAACATCACACACACTGACACACTCTTCAGGCGCTCTGGCAGCTGATCCTCTCTGCAGAGTGTGTGGCTCTTGTGTAACAGAGCGGGGGTAAGGCCAGGTTCGACAACCTCTCTTTGCCACTCTTTCTTTCTCCCTCACTCCTTTCCTGTCTGTGGTCATTTTAAATGCACCTGCTTCTCCTCCAGCCCTGGTTGCCTTTCCTACACTAGATTAAGGTTTAAAAAGTCCCCTAATATAAGTCATAGGGGGACTCCAGCTAAATGAAATACCTGTCTGCAGCGCTCATTTCATCACATTAACAAAAACATTCAATCCAAAATTGCCATAAAGCAGTCCTACTCATTGATTGACAGGAGTGCTTACAACGCTTAAACAACAATTGATTCCTGGGCGGATCGGCTGCCTTTAACTGTGTGGATAAAAGTCTAAATTAAACTGACAGCTTATTGTATTTACTTACATACAAGCTCTTATACATTATGAATTGTAACTATTGTTAATAAGGACCTACCAACATATACCATCTAGGGATCAACAGATTTTGGTGACCAGATACCAATTCTGATATCTTCATTTAGAGCACGGAGTACCTATCCAATACTAGCTCTCTCTTTTCCAAATCTAAAATCTGTAAAGCTCAATAAGCCAAATACGTTGTGCTACTCCCTCATACTTCTCCTATTAATGCCTCCATCTTTTCTCATCCCCTTTCTTTCCCCACTCTCTCACTTTGACCCCCACCCACCCTTCATACCCTGTTACACCTTACTCATTCACTGAGTACATTTCAACCGGGAATAGACAAGTTGAGAATCCTTAGAGAATAATTATAGAAAAATAATTAAAAAAATACAAACATGGAATAGTTTCATGAAAACAATGAAATGATGAATTGATCCAGTGTTTCAGGTTGTCACTGAATGCATAGTAATACATAAGGACCCAGAAATGATGTTTTTCCTGTCGTGTGGCACCACCTCAATACATTTACATATGAACAACATTTTGGGAGTTGTGATTACAAAATTGCAACCAAGATGCAAAGAGTTACAGCTCTCAAACTTGTCCAGAAATATTCTTTTATTTAACACAAGGGACATAAAGAATGTACTTGTGTTTGCCATAACGTAGATTCATCCGTTCCAGAGGTTCAGGAGAATTGATGGACTCCTAATGAGCGGGAAGGGTCAAACTGTCAGCAGTATAATACATATCCTGGATGGTGATTATAGGGGATCATCCAGAGTAAACTCTGCCCTGTATCCCTTCTTTGATTAGAGACAAGGAAGATGTGTGTGTGTGTGTGTGTGTGTGTGTGTGTGTGTGTGTGTGTGTGTGTGTGTGTGTAGGGGGTGGGGGTGTAGCGGGCAAAATGTTCCTCACTTTATAGAGCTTTTCCTAATCTGTGTGTGTGTGTGTGTGTGTGTGTGTGTGTGTGTGTGTGTGTGTGTGTGTGTGTGTGTGTGTGTGTGTGTGTGTGTGTGTGTGTGTGTGTGTGTGTGTGTGTGTGGTGTGTGTGTGTGTGTGTGTGTGTGTGTGTGTGTGTGTGTGTGTGTGTGTGTGTGTGTGTGTGTGTGTGTGTGTGTGTGTGTGTGTGTGTGTGTGTGTGTGTGTGTGTGTGTGTGTGTGTGTGTGTGTGTGTGTGTGTGTGTGTGTGTGTGTGTGTGTGTGTGTGTGTGTGTGTGTGTGTGTGTGTGTGTGTGTGTGTGTGTGTGTGTGTGTGTGTGTGTGTGTGTGTGTGTGTGTGTGTGTTCAGGCAGAGCGAGCATCACTGATCTCTCTCTCTCTCTCTCCCTGTTTATGTAAGAGAACGTGTGAGTGAATAACAGTGTGTGCAGTGTTTCATTATCTGGTGAGCCACAGTGACATGTCAGTCAGAGAGAGAGTTTGTGAATAGGCAGAGGCTGCTGCTGTGTTTCTCTGCACCGTCAGTGTCCCCGTCTGCACCGTCAGTGTCCCCATCTGCACCGCGGCTCCATCACCCCCCCTCTGCAGCGGGACGTCTCCAGGGCAGCATGTACCCAGATGAGAGTGAGACGGTAAGGCTGCTTCTTCATCTGAGCCGGGATACAGAAACTTCCAAAACCTACCATTTCAATACAGCGTCGTGCACATTTTTTTTTGCCAACTCAGCACATCGCTCCACACACTGCTGGTGTTTTAAAGTAAAGCTCTGCTCGGTACAAAGCTTTCTAGGTGGTAGGCTGGCATTCTTATTTCTGGATTTACTGTGTTGGATGCACTCTAAGAGAATTATCTTTAAATGATGTGCCGTCGGTTTTGTATTTCATTAGTAATGCACTGATCCCTGTCATGGCATGCACGCAGAGTGTTGATCCCTGAAGTAATGTATATATATATACCCGAGATTATGTGACTATTCATCTCAGCTTTGTATTTCTGTCTCTCACTCAGACTGATCTGGCAGCTTTTGTTCCCAACCTTAGGGCAGGACTTGTGTGCATTACCCATTCGTTCACCGTGAGCGCTCACAGGGATCCATAATATTGATTATTGGATCCCTTAGCTACTCTATAGCCAGAAGGTACAGATGAGAGGGTTCACTTTGTACTCTTAGAGATGTGGTGATGATGAGAGGATGCGCTAAGCACTTGCCATGCTTCATTACATAAGCTCTGGCTACGTAACGTTTGTTTGGGACAGCTGGCTGTGAGACACACAGACACTGATGCAGGGTGGCAGCCAGGACACGATGCACTGTGATATTCATTTTTATAGTTTTATATACAATTGAGCTGTTATTTTATGCTTTTAGAATGACTCACCGAGCAGGATATATTTAAAGGAACAGCGAGTTGTGTTTGAAAATCCTTAGAAACGTAATGTAAACGTTGATGGTGATAACATGTTAGTGACTAAAACATACATTTACATCAAGCCTGAAACTGCTCCATTTCAAGGTGAAGGTTTCCTTTTTCAAAACATGGTTTGTTATAGATGTATTTGTGATCTTGAATCACATCGTTTTCAATTGACAATAAAAGCAAAATCCAGCAACACATTTTAATATGTCCTTATTGTATCTCTTATCTTTTGTTACAGGAAGGTAAAACTTACAAACATTTGAATTGTACAAACTTCTGAGAGAGCCGTTTGCACCGCGTAATCTCCTGGTCCAATATAAATAAAGGTTTGCTCGGGCCCTACCCATGTGTACTCATGCGTGCAATATCATTTCTCTCTTTCCAGAAGAAAGTGTGCACTTTAACCCCAGTGCAGTTTGGAGTCAGAGATTATTAACTTGACCCATTAAGACGAGTTCTCTGCTTTTAACCCATCCTAGCACCAGGAGTCTAGTACTAGGAGCAGTGGGCAGCTATTGCACAGCGCCCGGGGAGCAATGGGAGTGGGGGGGTGTCCGGTGCCTTGCTCAAGGGCACCACGGCAGGGCAGGAGGTGAACTGGGACCTCTCCAAGTAGCAGTCCACACTCCATATTTTAGGTCTGGTCGGGGACTTGAACCGGTGACCCTACGGCTCCCAGTCCAAGCCCCTACTGACTGAGCCACTGCCGGACCGAATACAGAAATGAATACATTCATATCTTAACTTTCAAATTGTAAGAAATCCAATGAACTATAGAGCATTAGCTTGCTGATGCTACGGACTATGACCTACATTTGTCTGTTTTAAAATAACAATCTTTCTTTGTTTTTTAAGACAAAACAAGACATTTTGATGAGAATGTTTTTATGTTTTCACACTTACACTTATCATCACTTGATAACAGACAGAATAACAGACAAAGACATATTATAATTAGCTGCAGCCCAAACATAGATCACCTTATAATAGGGCTGTGCAATTAATCGTATTTTAATCTCGATTAAGATTTTGGCTTGCAACGATTACGAAAACAATGTAATCGAAATAAAACGATTATTAATTTTATTTAAAAAAAAAAGAAAAAATGTAATTGTTTTTTCAGTTGAATTATACTTAAAGTTCAGGGTAATCAACTGTTAAAAACATACTGTTCACATTTTTTTTTTCAATAAATGGATGTTTTCAAAAGTAAATGGATAATCGTTTTTAATAATCGTGATATCAATTATTGACCAAAATAATCGTGATAATGATTTTTGCCATAATCGCACAGCCCTACCTTATAATACAGTTTATATATTAGTCATTTAGTTGATGACTTATCTTTACTTTGGTCTTCATTCTTAAGGTGAGGCACACACATGTAATGTAGAGATGCATATACCACAACACAGTAATTGTTATTTAAATGTAATTCAGAAATGGTTCTAAATAACCTATCTGTACTTCATCACTCATTATAAACATGCAGGCTGGTTTAACCTTCATTTGCAAAGACATACTTTCTCCACAGAGCTTACGCTGTTTTCCTTCTAGACGTCACAAGTCGAAGGTTTCAGGTCAGGAGGTCGCTGCACCCTAAGTCGTTTTTTATAATCGTCCGGGCTCGGTTGATGTCACCACGAGGGCAGTGGTCACAGGCTAAAGAAAGCAGTGTGTGAACGGTAGATATATGAACTGGTTTGGGATCAATGGCAGGATGATCCCGGCTTAAGCTTTGTTCTAGTTCTGCTGGCATACTCTGTAGGATCGTAAAGGTTTATCTGTGTTGTTATTCTAGTAACATAAAACAATGTGATAAGAGTTTATAGAAAACCTGACACCAGATCGTATGAACACAATCCTGTTCACTGGGTTGAGCAAGAAAGTGAGTGAGGTTTAGTCATATGAGATATTGACCAGTCTTTATTAGGAATTGCAGAACGAGGAAGCCAAGTTGATGGAAAACTTCCTTTTACAAGTGAACTATTTATCCATAAAATAATAACTCCTTTAATAAGACATTTAGTGGATTTAAAATCATGGGTTTAACCTTTTTTCACTTAAAAAGGACATTGACTCAGGGATAACTGAAATAACTAAGAGTGTCCCTACAGGCAAGTCAAACATGTCCTGGGGGTAACTTGTTGCCTAACATGCTTGATTCTAGTTCGACAAAACCTCAAAAACGGTTCATCAGCTCTTATAAGATGTCTGAAAGGTGACTGAGTCAATTATCTTAAATTATAAATCTAGGATTAAAACGGTTTTGCTAAAGTTAAAGGTGGGGTAGGTAAGTTTGAGAAACCGGCTCGAGATACACTTTTTGTTATATTCCATGGAATGCTCTTAACATCCCGATAGCAATGAATATCTTAAGTGCTTTGACAAAAAATACATAAAAAAATTTCATCTGTGGAAGCCGTGGTGCTGTAAAAAGTACGACCAATCATTTTAGCTGGCCCGGCTAAAATAACTGGATGGCCTACCTGCCTGTCAGTCTTCCATCTGTGCACAAACTTAACTCGTGCCCTCATTGGTCATGTGCGCGTCCGTGTGTGTTGGAGGAGGGGCTCTGTAAGGAAGGGGCAGATTTTCTCCGGTTGTGTATTTTCAAATTCTAGCGATCTCGAGTCGGTTTCTCAAACTTACCTACCCCACCTTTAAGTACGATAAGAAAGATGTTCTCGCTTCTTTCATTTCCATTTGACACATTTTAGTGCCACTTTCCAAAAGCTCACAGATGACTTCTTTATCAGTCGTTTTTTTATTTTTATTTCTGTGGTCATTGACAACCAATGCAATCATTTATATAACTATGGTTGTTTTCCTCTACCCAGTTCACTGCATCTGAATGACGTCGTCTGAGCCTTCTCTCTGTCTCTTTATAACTAAAGGCTTCCTTTTTTGTGTTGAATCATAAGTTAGCTAAGACATGTTTAGGCGAGTATTAGCAGTAGTTGCTGAAATGTTAACTCCTCAGCAGAGTGGGTAGATTTCCGTGTGGCAGGGCTAACTGCATTGTTTACGAGTTCAAAGCCAGCTCGACAGCTTTTGGGTGTATTTGTCAAACTGTCAGTAAACAGCTGTGCAGCCACGAATGTCTCTCTGTAAAACCTAGTGAAGAAACCAGCTTTCTAAACACCCAGTCTGAAACACCGTGAGTGATTTGCTCTGATGAATCAAAGACTAGACAAGAGTAGAAGGACCTGCAGAGTCACGCTGCTGAATGAGCTGCACCCAGTCGGCTCTCTTTGCTTTAAAGTCGGCTCCTCTCCTGCAGGATTAAAGCGCTTTAACTTCCTGTTTGGACTGTGCCCTCTTTCAGATTAGATTAGTAGATTATTCTACAAGTTGGATGTGTATTTATTTCCCTCTTAGTCATATCCTCTGTTGATTTACACTACCTAATGTAGTCCACACTCGGGTCATCTAGTTGTAGTTTTCTCAAAAATGCACTTAAATCCATCAGAGAATTACCCAGCAAGCCTCCTTTGTCTCGTTGAACTGGTTTGTCCTGAGCAGGTTTTTGTACTTTATTCAGGTTTGCTGTCTGTGAAGCCAAACACATGAGGCACACTTTTTGTTCATTTTGAGACCGGAGATACCGGTTCACGCCCGAATGATTGGCTGGTATTCTGAATAGAGAAAAGCAAGCAGTTGTTTTCCCCAAGGGCAGTGAGATTTGAAAACAAAGTCAAATCACATAAAGCATGTTTCTGTTGCTGCTTCTGCTTCACACTGCAATACAGTACATGTATCAGGGAAGGCTGAACCACTGAATCCTACTCGTATAGAAACCTCTGCAGCTCTGATTTTATATTTGATCAGCTTTTGTAGAGGAATCATTTGTTCAGGTAGAGAAGGGCAGCTCAATAACGTTGTTCAGCCTGACTCAGAGCTTGCCAGCATTTCATTTCCCCCCACACTAGTTAAGACTTGTTTGAAAATACCAACAGCGTATTATTGAGTTCAAGGATAACTAGTAAGTACTTAGAGTATCAGAATCTGGTTTATTGCCAACTATCCCTGTCAAGAAATAAAATAAATAAGATATAGTCTGGAGGATTTTGGCATCGTTTTTGACCGTAGAATTCTGCCAGAAGGGGGTGATTCAATTATGGCCAATGTTTAACAACTCAAAATGTTGGTGTATAACAATTTGATGACTATCTTTTTATTTTAGGCCACCATTTCCAATCCATATTGGATAACAATCACTCATGAAAGGTAATTACTGAGAGTCTGTAAGTGCATACACATTGCTTATACAAAAGGGGTTTTTATAATAATCCCCAGGTTAAGTTAATGTGTTTGCTAAAGAACTCAAAGGATAAAATGATCACCAGATCGGTTGAAAATACCCATCATAGTTAACTTTCTGCTTTTGCGCTTTAATGATTTTACAGACATTGCAGGTTCTATCTACAAGAATGCATAATCTATTAGCTTGGTTACGATCTGAAAAGACTTTGTTGTAGCGACGTTCCATGGTTTAGTACTTCATTTGTTGGGTACAACAAAATCAATACGCTTAGAAATAGGACCAAAACTGCAAAAAGTATAAACCAAGTCACGACCAACTGACGAGCCTTAAACAAAAACACCAAATGAACTTGTGTTTATTTAAATTGTGAAACACCCTGCTAGGTGTTTAGACTACAGTTAGACCTCTACATAATGATTGTTTCTAAACGTGATTGCCAAAAAAAAAGGGGAACAGAAAGCTGTAGTTCTGCTGTTTCAGTCTTATATCTTTCATCAAGATTTTTCATTACATTTGTCTCACTGCCCCTTTGATGTAGAGAACACTTCATCTTAGCTTTCTAGACAACACTAATCTACAAAGTGTGCCGTAATAGTTCAACTTAAATGATACATTTAACCAAATAATAAGACCTCTGGTTTCTGTCATAGAGAGAAATTAACCTCTGCTGGAGCTGTAACATTTATGGATGGATTCGTGGCTGTTTTGAGTTCACTTTCCTAATGCCATTTTGTCACTACACAACTTGACTCAAACTCAGAAACCACTTCACACCTGAATGCTCCCGAGTGCTTCAGGGCCAAATTCTCCCTTTCCTGCTCAGGTTGGAACATGTTCTTTGGAAAATAGCTGTCATGGTGCAGAGTTTCCTCAGAGCTCCCTGTTGGATTGTTGTCACCTCTGCATATTTTAGTTTGCCTGCTGCCTCCCTGCCTCTCTGCCTCCCTGCCTCTCTGCCTCTCTGCCTCCCTGCCTCTCTGCCTCTCTGCCTCTCTGCCTCTCTGCCTCTCTGCCTCTCTGTCTCCCTGCCTCCCTGCCTCTCTGCCTCTCTGTCTCTCTGTCTCTCTGCCTCTCTGCCTCTCTGCCTCTCTGCCTCTCTGCCTCCCTGCCTCCCTGCCTCTCTGCCTCTCTGCCTCTCTGCCTCTCTGCCTCCCTGCCTCTCTGCCTCTCTGCCTCTCTGCCTCTCTGCCTCTCTGCCTCCCTGCCTCCCTGCCTCTCTGCCTCTCTGTCTCTCTGCCTCCCTGCCTCTCTGCCTCTCTGCCTCTCTGCCTCTCTGCCTCCCTGCCTCCCTGCCTCCCTGCCTCTCTGCCTCTCTGCCTCTCTGCCTCTCTGCCTCTCTGCCTCCCTGCCTCTCTGCCTCCCTGCCTATCACAATGACCTTGCAGGATTTGCATGCTCATTGAAGGAATCTCAGCCAGCAGTTTTTTATCTCGGGCTCCAATCTCTGCGTTGCTTCATCCCCGGAGTGAAAGTCATTGATGGAAAACTGCCAGACGAGTTATAGCAGCTGAAACTCCTGTGCAATGCAATTTCCCCCCTTTTTTTTTCATTTTGTAACACTCTCCTTCGGCTTCCACATTTCGTCTTTCTTGTTTCCATGGCTGATACAGACTTTAGCAGGAACATCTTCTCAGTGCAATCTCTGCGTTTTAATCCCTTCCTGATATGAGGTTCTTTTCTAAAGGGATCCTTATCCACTTGCCCACCTAGTTCTATCACAAATGATCTTATATACACAAGCTCACTTCTCTAGTCCCACAATATTAGTTATTGAGAGTTTTTTATTTTTAGAAATTGTGACGGGAGTAGATGAGAGCTTTCACAACTCTTGCCTGTTCTTACTTTACTCCTCTGTTATTTATACTTACAGTATATCCCTGTTTCTATGTGTTTGTACGGATACATAATAAAATATAATACATAGATACTCTCACCAAATATTTACCCCAAAGAGTAGAAGGTTTAAAGACCAGATTTAGAAAACCACGCTGCATCATTTTGCATACTTCTTAATGATACAACTTCTTTAAGGTACTCTTAAGAGCAATTTTACAAAACCATCAAAATGTTATATCATTACAAGTGTTACCAAAACATGTTGTGATTATCCTTTAGGTCTAAAAAACATGCTGAATGCAATGTTTAATTAGTTCATCATGATGCATCCTATGTTCATTTAGTGACAGATTAGTATGTGCTACTGCTATTAACAGTACTACTCACACAATTGGTTAAAATATCAAGGTGGAAATAGTTAAACATAAGGTAGCTTCTGTATGGTTTAATAGGTGTTTCGGGTGGATGGGAAACTCAAACTCTGACGCTGAAGTCAAATAGTCCCTCAATACTTATCTTGCATTTGAAAATGTCAATTAACCTGGATCCTACAGAAGTGCTCTGCTTCTTAGCCGGAGTTTTACACACCAGTTTTCTTACCTCGAGCCCATAAAGTGGTTTTAAAAGTCGTGACCTGCTGCAGGCTGAATGAAGCATCATCCTCAGCCTGGGGGGGGTGTCTCTTCCTGCTTCTCTTCCTCATACCTGCCCTCCCCTCCTCCTCCCATATAAAGAGGTGTGCTGTCGAGGCATGCGGCATTGTGGAAACTGGGCCACGTTGCCTCTTCTCTGTGGCTGGAGGAGGCGAAATGTATTTGAGTAATTTCTCCCTCTCTCTTTTCTACCTCCCTCCTCACCACATTCTTTAAGGTGTGCAGAGACAAGTCGGTGCACGATTCCCCGGTGAACTAAAAGACTTGGAAGTGAGCTATGCAACATTTGAAAAAAGATGCACAACTAAGAAGAAAGTCACTGATAACGAGAAAGGAAACATTTCAGAAGAGACAATTAGGGTTCTGCCAACAACATATATTTTGTGCAGATGTTCAGAAACATATTTTTGTAAAATGACCTTTTGATAAATGGCCTGTTCTTGTAGATGCAGCTCTCTGCAGTGCTGCGTGGTATAACTGGGGTGCAGGATGATGAATGAGGCTTTGGGAGGAAACAAAGCAGGCCAACCTAGAGATGCAGATTTACTACTTTCAATAAATATATATAGTTTTCGTTTTGTAGATTCGTCCTCTGACTTAAAACCCTGCATCAGGTAGTTCTCTTCGCTGGTATTTCCTCATTACTCGTCGGCAATTACTGTGCACTGTCGTTGACCTCGTGAAAAGACTACAGTGGGAATATTTGGGCACATTGTCAAGCTTAATTACACTCTGAGCTTTTTCTAATTGCCGTGTCATTTTGTCGCTGCTGAGCTTTCCTGCATTGCAATTATCGGCGTCTCACTTGCTCTATAACAGTTTGTTTGAGTGGCGTTCTGGACCTGAAGGCATGTAGTGTTCTCCTGGGGTTTTCTTATCTGTTAAACATCAACATCTCCACTCCTATATTGTATTTTCCTGTTAAAACAGTTAACAGTAAGGTTTGAATGTTAAAGCGGCCATTTTATGCTCATTTTCAGGTTCATGTCAGTATGTAGTGTCTCTACTGGGAATGTTCAAAAAGCTCTTTTCACACTCTGTCTGAAACCAGAGCCCAGTCTGCTCTGATTGGTTAGCTGGCCGGCTCTGTTGTGATTGGTCAACAGCTTAGAGATGTCCCGCCCCTTAGCCTATCATGTACAACGTGTTGGAGCGCTAGCCAACAGAAGCACGGGTGTTACATAGTGATGTCTTTATGTTCCGTAAGTAGACAAAGGAGGCGAGTTTTGGGATTTGAGCCTTTACAGACCATTTACATGCACACAAACCTATACAACACACTACAGGAAAGCATAATAGGGCCCCTTGAAATGCAACCCACCGGATGATTAATTTAGCTACTGACACAGAAGTAGTTTCAAAGAGGAATTTGTTAATGCAAACTGATATTTAATGGAAACTAGGATTGTGAAAAGAGTGCAGAATGCCACCAGGGTTAGTGCTATGGTTATTCCATTTTCTTTCTTAAGTA
This sequence comes from Trematomus bernacchii, assembly GCF_902827165.1. NCBI lineage: Eukaryota > Metazoa > Chordata > Actinopteri > Perciformes > Nototheniidae > Trematomus > Trematomus bernacchii. Next base: position 6,161,138 of record NW_022987839.1, on the reverse strand, counting down.
ACATTCAACTATCTTACAGTACTCACTACATTTCTGGTTGCTGCCGTCAGTTAAAGCCCACTTGTGTCTCAGGCGTGACTCACTCTTTTCCGGTGCCCACTCATGTACGACAACACGGTCTGACTACTTTTACAGCCATATAGAGCTCTGTTTTTGTCTGATTCTGTTGAATGTGTCTTAATGTGTACAGCTAGATAGATTGACTTTATTGATCCCAAATTGGGGAATGACTCAAAGCATTGTGCATGAGTTAGAAATAAGCAGTACATACATACAAATCAACAGCAGAAAGATTCATATCTTGATTATCTACAGAATACACAACACAGAATATCAATAAATAACTTATACAGAATAAGAAACCACTATAATAAACCAAATTGCTTCTACAAATAGGACACTATATACATTTAAACATTTTCAAAATAGATGCAGTTTGATTTAATTAAAATGTAGAACATTATCACTCTATTTGTAGATGAGGGTCCACTCGTGACTTTAATTTGTTGTGGCAGGATTATCTCAGGAATACACTAAATGAAGAAATAACTTGTACAGAATAATAATACACTAAAATGTAATTCATTCAACACTTGTTCATAGCTGAGGTCCCTTCCTTATCTGTCCAGACAGCACATTTAAAGCGAGATTCAAACTGAGATTTGTCATGAGTGTATTTCAGCCTCACTCGAGTCAAACGCGAAGCTTTGAACGAACAAACTGCTGAGATAATTGCCGTCTTTCATCTCTGTCGGTGCATCATGGCTGCGTTGTGTCCCTCCCTGTTAGCTGGGTTAATGGACATAACGCCTCATTCATGTTCCTGAAAAGACATTTAGGGCATGTGAACGGATGGCCTTAAAGGAACTGTGTGTGTGTGTGTGTTTCTGTGTGTGAAGGGATAATACTCCGTTCTGTCCCTGCACACTGGGATCAGTCTCAGCCCATACAGCGTTTCCCAGCTGCTCCACAGTGAAGCTGTGTCGGCTATAATGTGATCTCACAGGATGAAACCCAATACTCAATACTCTGTTTGCACTGACAACTTGTTTGTTTCAGCTGCCAGTCAAGATGTGTTTAAAAAAGAGTGACTGTGTAAAGAAGATTGTGTTATGGTCATTCATCTGATTCATTTCCGCTGGTTGAATCACACATTTTTGGGTAAATGTGCAATTTGATGAAACTGGCAAAGATGGGAATTGTTAACCAAAAAAACAGTTGTTACTAAATTCCCAAATGCACTCGTCATTATGTTGGATGCCATTTACTTTAGAAATGTAAAATGAGTGAATAGATGTCTCTCAGCTGTAGTATCACACCCCAGGGACACTAAATACATTCCTTTTTATCCACCGTTGTTACGCAAATATTAGGATTTGAAGCATCAAGAAAAACAGTAGTGCTAAGTGGCACTTATTATCCAGTCTACTGCCTTTTAAAACATGCAAAATATATGTTTTGTGTTGTTTTATTATGCACAAACTTCGAATGTGGATGAAAAGAGGTAGATGGAAACACTTCGAATGGGCTGAAAGCAACCTACGACAGACTTATACCATTAAAAACCACATCCCAATAATGAAAATCTTTCTGGCTGCAGCTAAATATCATCTGACTGCAGTTTCTTCTGTTGAGACAAACGGCGTGGCCCTTGTTTCATAAGACAGTAATCTCCAGGCTGTGTTCATGTTTGTGTTCTCTGATGTGTTTCTGGATGTGAAATGAACTGCATGTGCCCTGTCTGCCACACAGGGATTACAACACGCTCACATCAACACACACACACACACACACACACACACACACACACACACACACACACACACACACACACACACACACACACACACACATATGGAGCCATCTGCCTACACACTTTCAAATCAAATCAGAGGTCTGGGTTATCAAATTAGGCCCACAAAGGTTAATCGATGTCTGACAGTAAGTGAAATGATTTTGCCTCCAGAAGCCTGTTGTCTCCTTTAGATGTTGTCATGAGGTCAGGCTGCAATGGTCTCTTAGTTCGGGAGGTGAAAAGAATAAAAGACAGGCTGCAGCTGGTCTGTCTCTATCTTTCCTCTGCTCTCTGAACCACTTTTCCCTTTCTCCCTTCAGTGGGAAATGGTTGCTAACCTGTTGACATTCACTGCTGCTGAACAGTGATGTTGTTGTCTGTGGAAACTCTCACATCTGCTCGCTTTGTCCGTGACATTTTCTTATTTTCACTTTGCCCGTGAACATTCATTGTGGCAGAAATACATTTTGATATTTAGAGAAAAATGCACCTTTTTTTTTTCAAAGTGAAAAAACCCACCTGTTTTGACCGCACCTTCGCCGATAAAAAAATGTCTGTATGTAGTTCTTAAAATGTATTCTCTTATTTTAAGCCAATACATTAGCTCTTACAACGGTTTATTGAAAGCTCATTTACTTGCAGGATCATTGCTGTTTTAAAAAATATGTATATGATATGTATATTAGGGTGGTTCTTAAAATTGAAAGTTGGAAAGTCTAAGCTCCAACCCCCAGAATTCATTCTATTAGTCAAGAAAACTCTCCTGGTGAATGTTTTCCTCAATCTGACAACATGTACGATGAGGGGGGGGTACATTCCAACTTTCAATTTTAAGGATGAACTAGGGCTGCTCGATTATGGCAAAAATCATAATCTCGATTATTTGGGTCAATAATTGATATCACGATTATTAAAAACGATTATCCATTTACTTTGAAAACATCCATTTATTGAAGAAAACAATTTGAACAGTATGTTTTTAACAGTTGATTACCCTGAACTTTAAGTATAATTCAACTGAAAAACCAATTACATTTCTTTTAAATAATAATAATCGTTTTATTTCGATTATGTTGTTTTCATAATCGTTGCAAGCCAAAATCGTAATTGCGATTCAAATACGATTAATTGAGCAGCCCTAGGATGACCCTACATATCATGTACATACCATACGTGAGGCTAAACTTCCAGGTTGACGAGGGAGGGGTACATGTTGTTGGAATTTGAATAAAATTCACCAGGAGAGTTTTCTTGACTATCATAACAAATTCCGGTGGTTGGAGCTTAAAATAAATGAATTAGAAAATGTACATGTCACTAAGGACCACCCTAATGTATATCATATTTTGTATTGTTAAGTCTCTTTGGATGAAAGCATCAGTTAAATTAATGTGATGTATAAAAATGTAACACAAATAGTCCAATAATTGCATAGGATGGTATGTCACTGCTGAAAGTCATACGTACGTTACCACACTGTCTCTATGAGAAGCTCAAATCAAGAGTATAGTTTGTATTTCACATAAAGTAAATATTTAAGGAAATACAGAAAAAAACACATATACATTTATTCTGCATGTTTATTTTTCTACTTCTTTTCTAACTTCTTAAGGGTCTTAACAACCCCTCAGATTGATTTATGACTCTTTTGGGGTCAAACCACCCCTACAATTCTTCCTATTACTGCTTGTTATTGCACCGAGCATTAATTTGTGAGCAGAGCAAATCAATGTTAACTGCTCTTGTGGTTTTCTAGGTCAACTTGCCAGCTCAGATTTACTGGACAGCAGCTGTATATTGAGCAGAAGGTCACTGGTTCAAATCCCCAGAAGAGCTGGGATCAATCTGGGTGGAAAGTAGATGAGAACTGGTCCCTCTTGAATCTACAACACAGAATACGATCCCTCCTGTATGAGAGAGAGTATGCAACTTTATGAATGTAAGACTGAGAGCTGCTGAAAAAGAACCAGCCCAAAATGAATAGACAATTAATAACTATAAATACACATTAAATGGGGGTTTCTGCTCAGGACTTAAGGAACAGTATTTAATGTAGGAGTGTTGTTGCAAAGGATGGATGGACTCAGATGCACAGAGATTGATGCAGATTTTGAGACTAAGCCTGGCAATAACCGAGAAGCAGGAGCTCAAATCTCCATCCTCCATCAGTGGTGATTTAGATACTGTCTGCAAGATGATTGGGTCTAGGGCTCCACTATTTGGAAATACATCATTAATTGCGATTATTTTAACTGATATTGCGTTCATACCGGAATAAGTCCCTGGGGGAGGATTAGTCAAATGAAGCCGCTGACGTCACTTCTTCTTCTGCTTTGAGTTTACTGGCAGGCCGCAAACAACTTCAAGGCGTATACTGCCACCCGTATACTGCCACCCGAAGTCCCCGGCCGGAAGTCCCCGGAGTTGGAGTGGGAGTCCCAGCAGCTTCTACTGAAGCCTTCCGAGTAAATCGCCAGAACGCCGACACCTCCTCATCTCCACCGCTCACATGTTTTCTTTTGTGTTGCCATAAGTTAGTCTCTCTCGGTTTGTGCGCTGGGCGAATGCTAATGCTAATAATGCTAATGCGAGGAAAATAAAATGGCGGCTTCACAAAACTTTTTTGGAGTTGTACGGGGCGTGGTTTGCAATTCGCCCAGCCAATCAGAAATGGGAACCTTTTTCTACCAGGAAAGTACCTGCTCTCTAGCAGGGACTGAAAAGGGGGTGAAAAGGTTCTCATGAACTAAGTTCTAGTTCCGGATTTTTTTGGTGTGAACGCACATTTTCGGAACTATATCAGAACTATACTGGGAAAAGTACTCCGGTGTGAAAGTGCCTAATGTTTCCACATCAGATAATAGCATTACATCCTGCACAGAGCCTTCATTTGGAGCAGAACCACAGCATCTTTCTGAGTCACATCCCCTTGCATCGTGTGTCCTGAACAGTGAACGCACCTGTCCCCCTGCTACACTCTTACATAATCACCTACACACACACACACATTTATATTTATATAAACACATGCCATCTGTCCTCAGTGGACCCCTGCAGACTGCAGCCAACCACGGCGCCGGAGAATTAGCGTCATTAGCTGTTAGCAGTCAGGTAGATGGTATTAGAGGATTAATCATTCGGTCGTGTCCTCTTCGGTGCTCCTTCAGGCTCATTCTGCCTCGAAAAACGACCCGCCGCACCGATCATATGTTTAAGGCTGAGTCAGTCAACTCTGAAATGTTATACAGACATTTTTATTCTATAAAAAGTGGTATAACTGTTGGAAAACGCTCAGAGCAACACTCAATCCTTTCACACCGGTTTGAGTATCTGGTCAAAATAAATCCGAATCAGTCAAGTTTATTGCCAGGTACGTTTACACATACAAGGAATTTACTTAAACAATCTAAAAAATAAGTTGCAAGGTAGGTCATCAAAAATAAATATATAAGGATAATACAAAATAAGTATTTCAAAGAAACAATTTAGCATCAAAAAGGATACTTAAAACAAGTATTTACACCAAATTTAACTATACAAATAATCTTAAAAGCTCAAAAGCAAAAACACTTAGGACAATGAGTATATACGGCAAACTTCTGTTCTTGGAGTTTTGTTATAGAATAGTTAGTAATCTGAAGACAGTGTTTGAGAGGGCAGAGCATATGGAAAGCTGCTTTTCACACATGTAGTCATACACTTTACAAAAGAATAACACATGCTCCCATCTGGAGAAGTCCACTTCCTCCCTCCTACGTTTGGGCAGTGCCAACCCGGATCACTTCTCACTCTGTGTGTCACTCTTGCTCATGAACTTTTGTACATTTAGTCATAACTGCACAATCCCTGCAGAGAATACGACACTGAAGAGGAGGTGATGTATTGCTCTGAAATCATGGAGGTGGACAAGGAACTCTTGTTTAGTTTTTTGTTCCATGATTAATGGGAAAGAGACTAATGTTACCCCTGCATGAACAAACACACCCCCCTCACCCTTTTACAGAAGCTCGGTCCAAAAATATGAGCTTCATGTAATTCTTACCACATTGCCAACGCCCGAAGACTTCAACACGTTCTCGTACATAAACGAACAAATAGGTGGATTGTAAGAAAATACCTAATATATAACGGTTCATTTTAACGCTGTGAAAAATAACTACTTGTTTAGGAAAATATTGTAGTGTCGATTTAAAATGAAACACAACTTTATTGCATGACATGGCGACGTATTATACCTTAAAGAAAACAACAATAATAACATTTTTGATTCAAACGAGACACAAACTCCCGTCTTCTGGGTGAAAGTCCTGTGTTAATCCAATTATAACACTTTTGTATATCAACATTGTATTGAATATAGGGGTCAGTGCCATCCTATTCAGCCCTATTTGTTTCATGTATCCAACACTTATGTATAGGTAATTGATAATGCACAGATAAAAACACTTAAAAAGTGTACATTTAGTTTTATATCCTGATCTATAAATGCCATTATCTTGATGCACAATGTGTCAAAACTGTTTAACCTTTTCTTTTTCCTGTGAAGGGACGTGTTGTCCTCAAACAGACACATGGAAGTGAAATGTTTGTGTTTTTAAACATAGTGACGTGTCTTCTGGTCGCTGCGTCCTGACTCCACGAGGTCACAGAGAGCTCACACTCACCGCGGGTTGTTCTCTGTGTGTTCCCTGCATTGCATCGCTCTTCTCTCTTTTCTCCTGGTGAATGTAATTGCTCTGGAGTTGCGTAGCCGCCCTGGGTGGTGTCTGTGTTCAGGCCTTTTATCTGTTGACTTGCAGTGTGCTTGTCTGTGGTTTTGCTTTTCATCCTTCAGTCAGATTTCATGATATTACCTCAGACCAGACTCAAAAAGAGAGGTTGCATTTGACTTCATAAGGGTCTTTTGAGAATACATTTATTGTTGGACTTTCAATTAGTTTAGGATTCATCATTTGTTTTGTAGCCTGAATATTTATTTTCCTCTACAGCTTACGTACTCAATGACCCCCTATGCATAGTATGTAGAAGACCTATAGACCTTCATTTGGAATTCACAAATAGCAATAATAGGTCTAATAGTTTGTGAGAGAGTTTTTAAATGCGTTGTAGTCGGTGTTAATTTCGTCAACGAAAAATGTTCGTCAACGACCTTTTTTACATGACTTAGACGAGACGATGACGAGAGAAAAATAGATTCTTGATAATAAAAACTATGACGAAATGTATATTTAGTTTTCGTTGATGAGACGAGACGGGACTAAGGTGTTAACGGTGGACTATCGGACATTCAAAATGCAGGATATTTCCCCAAAATTGCCCGTCTTGTCTGTCAAAATGCATCTTACGTTTCTAACTTGCAATATCATTATTTCCGCTCTCTTCACTCCAGAAGAACTGTGTCTCTCTGTGTGCGGGGGCGGGGCCTAACTCTCTCCCTCTCTCTCTGTGTGCGGGGGGCGGGGCCTAACTCTCTCCCTGTGTCTCTCTGTGTGCGGGGGAGGGGCCTAACTCTCTCCCTCTCTCTCTGTGTGCGGGGGGCGGGGCCTAACTCTCTCCCTGTGTCTCTCTGTGTGCGGGGGGCGGGGCCTAACTCTCTCTCTGTGTCTCTCTGTGTGCGGGGGGCGGGGCCTAACTCTCTCCCTGTGTCTCTCTGTGTGCGGGGGGCGGGGCCTAACTCTCTCCCTCTCTCTCTGTGTGCGGGGGGCGGGGCCTAACTCTCTCCCTCTGTCTCTCTGTGTGCGGGGGGCGGGGCCTAACTCTCTCCCTGTGTCTCTCTGTGTGCGGGGGGCGGGGCCTAACTCTCCCTCTCTCTGTGTGCGGGGCCGGGGCCTAACTCTCTCCCTGTGTCTCTCTGTGCGGGGGCGGGGCCTAACTCTCTCCCTGTGTCTCTCTGTGTGCGGGGGGCGGGGCCTAACTCTCTCCCTGTGTCTCTCTGTGTGCGGGGGCGGGGCCTAACTCTCTCCCTGTGTCCCTCTGTGTGCGGGGGGCGGGGCCTAACTCTCTCCCTCTATCTGTGTGTGGGGGCGGGGCCTAACTCTCTCTCTGTGCAGGGGGCGGGGCCTAACTCTCTCCCTCTCTCTCTGTGTGCAGGGGGCGGGGCCTAACTCTCTCCCTCTCTCTCTGTGTGCGGGGGTGGGGCCTAACAGACACGCTGCAGCGGCGTGCACACAGATTTGTAAGAGTAGTAGTACCGTTAAAAACCTTAACGATACCCATCCCTAGATATTACACAAGTAAAGTGTTTAGAGAGTGAAATGATGCTTTACGAATTTGAAACATACTGTATGTCCCGGATGTGAGGAAATAAGTTAGCTATATTGGTGTTGCCAAAGAGGGAGATATTAAGAAACATTTCCTACTGTTAAGCAATACTTGTCGTTCCTCAGTCACGTGTGTGTGTGTGTGTGTGTGTGTGTGTGTGTGTGTGTGTGTGTGTGTGTGTGTGCTGTGTGTGTGTGTGTGTGTGTGTGTGTGTGTGTGTGTGTGTGTGTGTGTGTGTGTGTGTGTGTGTGTGTGTGTGTGTGTGTGTGTGTGTGTGTGTGTGTGTGTGTGTGTGTGTGTGTGTGTGTGTGTGTGTGTGTGTGTGTGTGTGTGTGTGTGTGTGTGTGTGTGTGTGTGTGTGTGTGTGTGTGTGTGTGTGTGTGTGTGTTGCAGGTATGCAGCAGAGCAGGTTGGACTGTGTCAGAGAAGGGGAGGAGAGAGCAGGTGGAGCTCTTCCTCCTCCTCTTCCTCTTCCCCTTTAAAGGAATGAGACACTTTGTCAGTCTGCCACCTAAAGTCTGATGGTGCCTGCTCCTCTGGATAAACTCTCACATTCTTTATTATTTATAGTGTCTTTAGAACAAATACATTGTTCTTATTCTTACAGTCTTTTTGGTTTTTAAATCGTTTTACTCGTGTGGTTTTTAGCTGAAGATGACAGGTCACATCGCCCCTGGTCAAAGACCTCAAGTGTCACAGCCAATTAACTACAAGCTTCATGATAAACAACACGTACAAAAAGTCACAAGGTAGGATTCCAACAAAGTCACCTGCAGGGGCTGAAACATCAACACTCAAAATACCAGAAATGTGTTGAAAACATTTTTCAAATTTCTCTGAAACTGTGACAAAAAGTTCATTTTCTAAGTATTTTAGTAAAAATGCATTCAAGTAATGGCACGTTTCTTCTTAAGTGCTTTTATCTAATCAGTGAGTTTATCCAGTGACCCATTTAAGTCATTTTTTGTAGCGCAACTACTAGAGCTACACACTTTAGAGATTTTATGCTTTTCTCCATCCCAAATCATAGTAATTTGAGTATATACTGTGTTTATACTATTATTTTAAGACCAAGTTCCACTGAAACCACATCTGAAACTAAACAGCGAGAGGGACTCGGCAGTTTCCTCCAACTTTCTGTGAATCAGGACAGCAGCTTTGCATAATAACACGCACACAGTGTTCTGAATCTCACACCAGACTAGTCTAAATATAGACTATGTGAGCATCTGCAGCCATTCCCGTCTAATATTAGCCGTGATGCGTTCACTGCCTGAAGCCTCTGCGGCTGGATGGGGTTTATCTGAAGAACAGTTGATTATTATTCCTCCGCAGAGCTGCAGGCGGCTCAGATAAACTCTGCAGGTCTCCTATCTGCGGCTGGCAGCGACGCTCTGCCTTCCTCCTTATTCTCTGCTCATTAACTCCTGCTCCGGCCTGAAATGGGAAATTAGGAGTGAGCGGAGCTGCCATCAGAGCAGCTTATATCTGCTGCAGTGCACCCTCACACTCCTCTCACTGCAGACTGGACAGCAGCTGTTGTGGATGCAGTTTACTTCTGCTCTGATCAAGGCTAGCTGGTCGCTATTGTAACGGCTCGGATACATTTAATTGGAGGTCTTTGTTACTTTAATGAATCGACTACTTGCCAAAACAACGACAAATGACTCTCGCAAGAGGCCAAAGAGATTTATTTAAATTACCGAAGTTGTTTTAATGACAATCCAAAACACAACACTTAATAATTAGTCATGGTAAATAAGAGACGTTCCTCACATTTCAGATAACACTTAACGTAACCAGCCAACAAAACCTTCTATCAAGCTTGGATGTTTATTTTTTTAACAAAATGCTCCTTGAAAGTGGTAATTACTTTCTTATTCAGTTGCTCTTGAAATTAGGATGGTTTCATTTCTATATAACAGCGGTTCCCAACCTGTGGGCCGCGGCCCCCTAGTGGTCCGCGAAGGCATTGTAAGTGGGCCGACGAATAACATAATAACATTTTTTTTTCATAACAATAACATATAGGAGATTACATTCCCATCTCAGACAAAAGCAAAACAAAAACGGAAGAAATAAAGATAGGATCACTTCAACATTTCACAAACATAAATAGGTTGAAACCAAAAAACACAACATGGCATATTTATTGTTCCTTTAATCCCACTCTTCGTTAGAGCTCATTATTTCCCATTTCATGACGTGTTGAGCCAATCATTCTTTCCAAAAGAAATTCTACTCTTCAAACACCTTAAATTCGGATTACTCCTTGATTGACTTTTAAAAATATGTATTTTAGCCAGAAGAATAGTTGTATTTATTAACTGTGTGCGGTCTTCATCTAAAAGCCCAAATTAAATATTAAAGGGTGTAAATGTAAATTCAATATTTACCGCCAAATAATTTGCAAAACATTCTGATTTGTGTGGAAACATTTTCATTATTAAGATTTTTTTTTATTTGAACCTCTTTCCCTTTCTCTTTCTTGATCCTCCTTAGCAACGGTCATTACAGTCCTTAGCAACGGTCATTACAGTCCTTAGCAACGGTCATTACAGACCTTGACAGCGGTCTGTTCTACTGGATTAACAACGTGTCACATGTTCTGAATTGACCAATCAGAACTTTATTTAGCCTCCGTATTGTTTATGATTGAATGTGGGCTGCAAAATAGTTTTTGATTCTTAAGTGGGCCCTGAGTTGAAAAAGGTTGGGAACATTACCCACGCAGAAAAAACATCTTCATTTTCCAGACCCTGAAGTAACTCCCTCCACGTCCCAGCTCTAAGAACATGATAACACTTGTACACCTGGACTAACGCACAGTGTACTTCTAAAGATAGCCGCTCCTGTGATGTTAGAGGTCATCCTCTTACCGCGGTACGGAGCTTCGAGAGCTGCGTATGGATTATGTGGTCAGTGTGCTCTCAGCAGATGTCCAGCAGCTGCTCACAAACACTCTGCCGCTGTAATGGAGTCCAGAAGACACCCTGTGCATTTGTAATGAGCCTCGCTGGACCGTACAGTCTTTAGTTGCATAATGAGGGACTTTAGTGAGATAGCATAGCAGTGCTGCCGTCATTGGAAGACCTTTTAGTGGTACTTGTGCATGAAGCTCATAATACAAACGTGTGGCCTATACTGTACATAAGGGTAAGTGAAATATATTTAAACATTTCCAATATCTGACAATATGTCTTCTTCTGGAAATTGCTCTTGAGTTGCAATTTGAGGATGTATGTAATTTTATATATTTTTTTTTAATTCTTTATTTGGAGTCACATATTATTCACATTACAGTAAACACAATTATCATCAGTGCAATCTATACAGTGACCTAACGAAAACAAAACAACTGAATAAAAAGTCATTTATTTAATCGCCACAAACACAGTTTTCTTATTTATATCCAGCTGTGTCTGTACTTCATGTAATTCCTAACCCAGCGATGTAACTAAGTATGTGAAGTATTGTACTTTTACCTAAGTAATTTCTTTACTGACACTTCCACTACAACTCTAAGGTACATTTTCTAATTTGTATATTCTAATGCTGCGTTCACACCGGACACGATGCGATGTTTGGGGGCGGCGCGATTACATGTAAAGTCAATGCAGAGACGCGGACAGACGCGAATTCGCTCCGACGGCGCGCATGAAGCGGTGGACGCGGCGCGAATCACGCGATTGAGGCGATTGAACGGTGCCGCGTTAAACGCGAGAGTTCAATTTTTTCAACTCGAGCGTCAAATTCACGTGACGCGTTCTCGCGGAAGCCAATCAGCGGTGAGGATCTCAGCCGCCGTCACTGACGTTCAACCACACAACATCAGCCGTTAGCTGTTAGCAGTTAGCAGTTAGCAGTTAGCACACAGAGCTCACAGCTCCTCATATCTGTTCAGAAACTGGACAAAAGTTAAACAAGTACAAACCACAGACTGTCTGTGTCATGGCGAATACAGTCGCTGCTTTATTTATGTCTGTAAGCCGTTGTTGTGAGTGTGGAATGAGCATATACAACGTTAGCTTAGCCTGGTCGACCCGATCTTCATTCAGAAAACAAGCATTTTAAAAGGTGTTTTGCCTGCCGTCTTGTCTGCAGACTTGTCAAAGCATTAATTCATGGTTGTTACTAACCGGTATCAGTATGTTGTTACTTCGGCATCATTTAGAAACGTGTATTACAATTTAATCACGGTAAAATATGTTCATTTGTTGTAGTTGTAGCTCCCGAGCCAGCGCGTCTTGTTTGAATGATGCAAGTAAACACAGCTGGCAGCCGCGGTGAAACTCCAGCGTTTAGAGCGATGCGATAGGAGCGATTAGAGCGAAGCGAATATTCGCATCGCGTCCGGTGTGAACGCAGCATAAGAGTTTATCAAATATGATGCTTTGTTATTAAATAAACTGCCATCAGGTGCTTAAAATATATTAGGCAGTATACAAGTATCTAGGTAAAATATGTGTTTTCTTTACAGTACACTACTAGGAAAGTGTTAATGGCAGCTTTCTACCACATCACTGAAGTTTGATTGGTGCTTTTGTGGCCACCACTGAAGTGCGATATTACCCAACTGGCTTTCCAACGGCCGATTGACTAGCAGGACTTCCCCTTTGACAAACCCAGGCACTAAATCACATGTTCACTCAGCATTAGACAGGAAGACAACACTGAGCACGGCATGCAGGAGAAATAGTAAGCAGGGACGATGGCAATAATCCGGTTGAGGAGAAGCTTTTTACGGGCCATCTTACTTCATGAAGAAGATGATGTGTTTACTAGTTGCTCACCACCAGAGGTAATATCTCTACTTGTTTAATTTTTGAGATTATCTTTAAAGCTGCGACTTGCTTCACAGTGTACAGATTTGCACAATAGTGTTGCAGAGTGTTTCTGGTAAAAGCAGTCAGTTTGCTAAATGGCTTGAAGGTTAAACTTGCAAAGAAAGTTTCCCTGTTTTGTCCCTGACTTTCTTTCAAATGCCGTCTTCTTGTGTCTTTTCTAGTTTAATTAAGACACTGGTGAATTATGTCGTATAGGCCTTCTTTGCATATTTGTTGGGCTGCACCATTTTTTTAAATGTTATCAAATTGCGAATAAGGACTCTGCAGAGAAACCGGGTTTTCTTACAGTATTCTTAATTAAAGCTCCTTGTTTGGTACAGATCCTCCTTAAAAAAACGACACCAATATCATTTTATATATTTCTAAAGATGATGAAAAAACGTAATAATGATCATATCGCAATCGCAACACCGGTCAAAATTATTGCGTTTTGTTTTTTTCAAATCGTGCAGCTGTAGATTTGGGAGTAATCTGAAAATGTGCTTATTTTGCATTAGGACACATTTAAAATACTGGTATATCAGTTCAGTATCATTCCCTATTTCCCCTGCCTCTAGTACAACATATCACATCATGATCATTCTAATATGTTAATCAATTATATGATAAAATGATCATCCCTCTTATATCGGAATTATGATATCAGTCATAATAATTGCAATTCTTGCCGAATAATGCAGCCCCGTATTTCCACACTTTCCACCTTTATTTAGCGGTTGTTGTGATGCTGTTTCTAGCAGCAATTGTCTTCATGGAGTGCGCTGAATATAGGATTCTCCGGTGCACCTCCAGCTGTTTGCTCGCCTCCTGCATATTTCATCCCTATTGATCCCCGTGTGATAAAAACATCACAGAGCCGGTGTTAGGAGCCTCGGGGCGCTGGCATTATTTATGGCTCTGTGCCCTGCCGCTGCGCAGAGAGGCAGCATGAAATAATCATGAGGAGCAGCGGCCCGTTGACTGCATCCGTCTCACCTCGTCAGGGTTTCTGAAGAAGGATGCTCCGTCATTACAGGCGGCTGGATTTACTACGGCTGCTGCTCCACTGGATGCAGGGACCTTTAAATCAATAGTATTTCAATTCATACCCACATGCTCAATCTGTCAGCGGCCAACGTTACAGCATATTCTCCTATTTTACAGCAGTGGCTCAGTCAGTAGGGACAGACTGGGAGCCGTAGGGTCGCTGGTTCAAGTCCCCGAACAGACCTAAATATGGAGTGTGGACTTCTACTTGGAGAGGTCCCAGTTCACCTCCTGCCCTGCCTTGGTGCCCGTGAGCAAGGCACCGGACACCCCCCCCTTCCCCCCTCACTCCCATTGCTCCCCGGGCGCTGTACAATAGCTGCCCACTGCTCCTAGTACTAGACTCCTTGTACTAGGATGGGTTAAAAGCAGAGAACACATGTCACTGTCAGGGTGCGTACGGGTGCTGGAAATCCTTGAAAATGCTTGAAATTGTACGAGGTGTTTTCAAGGTTTGAAAAGTGCTTGAATTTTGGGAATGGTGCTTGAATTTGGGATAAAGTGCTTGAAATTGTAAATGCTTTACTTCGCTTTTTAGATTAAAAGAAAATAAAGAAGTCTGAGCGCGCTTAATTGCTTCGCTTTTACATAAAACAGCTCCGCTCCAGCCTTCCCGCGCAATGCGCGTGACCGGCAAGTGTTTTTGTTACGTGTGTGACCTGGGCATTCTGATGAGAGTGATAGATGACAGTATGCCAGGAGGTTGCCGTTTCAACGAGCGTTGGCTAGCAGAAGACAAATACAAGCCATGGCTAAGACGAGGGTCAAGCGAAGCCCAAGAGTAGCCTCCTGCAAAGTGTGCAACAATAACGATGCGAGAGTCTGCGCTGACGAGCCACACACCACACGAAAGGTACGCCGTATAGAGCATTTTAGATTAGGCTATCGTTGCATGTAAAATACATGACACTTTTCTCTGTGCGCGGCAAAACAAGCTCGCCAAAATGGCTTCACTAGTCTGGCAGTATTTTAAGTGTCCGAAAATGACAATAAAATAGCGGTATGCAACGTGTGTGTGAAGCAGAAATCCTGCAGCTCCACCCGCTGTGACGGACCGGTGAGCGGAGCAGAACACACATTAAGAGTTAGACCTAACACACTTAGCTATTTTATCTACCTCTGGAACAAGCTAAACTAGTTATACATATATTTATTCTTCACTGTCGGGTCGCTCATTACTGGATCAGTGAGCTGCAGGAGATACTGACGGGCTGTCAGGAGAGAGAGAGAGGGGGAGAGAGGAAAAGAGAGCGATATCGGCCGATACTGATTCCGGCGATCGGCCCCAAAATTGGCGATCGGAGCATCCCTAATAATTGTATATGATATGTTTTATAATGATTGATCATGAAAGTGTTCTCAAAGCTGGTAAAGTTGCAGCTAGTTTGAATGACTTTGTATACTACAGAGTAGCTTGTGAATTTACTCCAGGTGGAACTAAAGTCTGATTTAACACTTGATTATATTTCACATCATTCATCCACATCTGTAAAGTAACTAAAGGTATTAAATACATGTAGTGGAGTCAAAGTAAACCATTTACCTCTGACTTGTGTTTACTGCCAACCTAAAGTACCTCAAAAATAGTAATCAATAATATATTGAAAAGTTATTTGGCTGATTGTTTTATATTGGCTCAGCCAGGTTATATGGGATGCCCAGTCTACGTACAGATGGGTCACTCATTTTGAAATATTAAACTTAGTTTTCTTTTCTAACATTTTTAATTTTTCATCCTCATGTAGAATGCTATTATGAAACACACATTTGGTTGTTTATAGCATAAAGAACATCTGATTTAATGTGAGGTAGGGAAATAATCATTTGAGTATAAGTATGTGTATATAAATATGTAATTTACAACAGCTGTAAGATGCTTGAAAAGCTTGAAAATGCACCTTGAAAATGCTTGAAAAGTGCTTGAATTTGACTTTGGAAAAGGTGTAAGAACCCTGCACTGTGTGTGCTGTGTGCTCTGCATGTGTGACCATTAAAGAGGGGTTTCATCCCTCCCAATTCTATTCTATCTATTCTATACGAACATTGGGTTTGTGGTTCGACATATTTCAGATCCGGTTTAACATGAAACACCAGGATTCAAAGAGCAATGGGAAGATTGTTCTTCTAAATTTGACATATAATTCATTTTTTCTAAAAGGTAATGATGGACAAGGAGTTATAGTTTGCTGTCAATTTATATCGAAGCCTTTCACTTTTATTAGAATAGTTATACCGTTCATTAGAGATGATATTAGTGTCTTCAATCAATTGACAGAAAGTTGGTTTCATTGGCAACTATTTAGAAAATTGTTTAGTTTTCAAGCAAAAAATCCAAACCATTTGACGCTACTAGCTTTTCAAATGGGATGTAACTTAGTTTTTTATAGTCTTATATCATAATTAACAGAATATATTGTGTTTTTTTACCATTGACCAATAAAGTTTGAAGATGTATTTATATGCTTTAGACAATGGTGACTTTGTACTGGCCAAATCATTTACCTTTCTTTGGTTTCAAGAAAACTGTAGGGATTATTTTCTTGTAGTGTACAATGAACTCTGGGTCTTCATGCATGAATTCTCTTTTGGGTTAAACACATTTCTTTCACAGTTAATGTTCATAATTGTAGATTTGGAAAGTATGTGCCTCTGTGTTTAACAGTCGACTTCCTGTCTGTAGAAAGCATTTCCCCGGTTCTTCTCTCCCAGCTGCAGGGCTTCGTCTGGACAAACAGTCCTACTAAATCCTCTTGATATTCAGTTTCACTTCCTTTTTTCTACCTGACTTCGTGCCACTCTCAGTTGTACAACAACACTTCCTTCCCTCTCCTCGTCCGCATCCCCTTCATTCAAGGCTCTGCTCATCGGTGGTCAACAGTGCTTATGTCAGCTTTAAATACATATCGTTTTCTGGCATTCAACGCATTTCCTTTTAGGATTCAACGCCACTCAATACTGCAAATAATAGGAGATTGATTGAAGTGTGTGATGCCTGGTTTTTAAGGTGTCACTACCAATGTGCAATGAATACTGTTTGTTTTACAATTAACTGCTGCTGCTCCACTACCTAAGACTGTTCACTGTTTTGAAGACTTTTTACACTTTGGTAATGTTAATACTGGCTGCTACTCCATTACGTTTATATGATCACTTGTTTTTATACTGCTGTTACTTTTGATTCATATTGTATACATGTGTGCTTCCCTCTTTATTTAATATGTTATTCTACTCACTTACGTTTGCTTTCTTTCTGTACTGCCCTTGTGCTGTATCAATGTAAACGTCCCCGCTGTGATTGGAAAAAGGATTTCTCTCTCTGATGTGCAGCTGTTGAATCACACTCTGAACGCTTTGATTTTCACTCTGTCGAGGAACTTTCCCCTGATTATATAACAGACTGAAATCCACTCACAGCTCCACTTCCTTGTCTCTCTTCAGACGGTTTCCTCGTCAGGCCACGGCCGCTCCGAGTCTCCGGTCTACACCAACCTGCAGGAGCTGAAGATCACCCAGAGCAGCCTCCCCCCCGCCCCCTCCAACTCCCCCCTCCACGTGCTGGGAGACTGGGAGACGTACAAGGACCAGCACGGCCGCCACTTCTACTACAACCGCTCCACCCAGGAGAGGACCTGGAAGCCCCCCCGAGCCAGAGAGCCGAGCACCGGGAGCTCCAGAGGAGAGAGCCTGAGCGCCGGAGAGAGCTCCGAGGTACACAAAACACACACACAATACAAAGGGGCTTTATTGGCATGACCACATTTTAAACATAGTATTGCCAAAGCATTCCCGCACAAGGCGTTATAACAGAACCAAACTAAAATCAACACTAAACATACATGTCAACAATACATGTGGCACAACAGCATCACACAAAACATACTGTATATGGCGTATACACACACACACACACACACACACACACACACACACACACACACACACACACACACACACACACACACACACACACACACACACACACTACTTACAACTGTCTTTGTGAGGAACTCCATGAACTACACTCATTATCCTAAGTTACCAAGTGGTAGTTGCAAAGGCAGTCAGATAAATCAAAAAGGTCACTATTGCTGGTAAGTTTCATTACAATCGTAGCAAAACAATTATTCTTTAATAAACAGTTCACATAAAAAGTGTTTCCATTAAAGAATTGGAGAAAACAAGTTGAAATAACTCATATCTGAGGTCAGGTGAGTTGTCATCATTTCCGCATTTCAAAGGCTGCGTTAAGTAGAAAACCAACAGACCTTTGAAGCTGTTCCAATATTTGCATTTACTCCTTTAATCAGTACATTCATGACCAAAGATTATTCATCACAAATCTCATGGTGTGAATATTTGTGAAAGCAACAATAATGAACTCTACAATATCGTCACAATATCAATATTAAGGTTTATTGTCAAAGTTATTCAGATATACTGATTTGATCCTCCATATCAGCCGGCCCTAGTGGGAGCTTATAATGATGCCGGTATTCAAACGATAAAGATAACAAGAGTTTTTAAAAAAAAGCTTAAGAGATTAAAATGTTGTTTAACAGATAACACACAGGGACCCTCATTTCTTGTGTGCAAACACCAACAGTAGAGGATGCAGGAATGTCAGAAATGTGGAGATAAAGAGTGTGCAAAGCTCTTGTAACCTTGTCATCTCACACACGTTGAACACCAGGTGAGTCCCTGCAGAAAGCAGCTGGGGCTCACCTGTGTGCCTCAGACCCCTCCTGTCCGACTGAAGCTTCATAACAAAGGTGTTTTACTAAAAGTTTGGCTCTTAAACTTTATTATAAAGTCAAACTTAATTCTTAGATTGAATCCATTCATTTTCCAACCCTTAATTACATGTCCAAAGATGTTGTCACTCTAAACTCAAACAGGTTCTCACAAGTATAGAATTACAAGAACACACACACACACACACACTTGCTTATATTGACTTAAGTGAGTCAAAGAGTAATGTGCCAACACTTCTGGTTCTATGATTCTTTGTGCTTCCCCAAAAAGTGCTCTCCATGGTAACATCTGACTTGTGTGACTGCCTTGTGATGAACAACACAGTTGGCAGTGTGTAGGCAATGAAGCGTTTGCAAATTGCTCGGCACCGACGGGTTGTTAGAGAGGTGACAAAATACTAAAAAGGAAATGAAAGGTGTTTTGGTCTGTTTGACAAAAAGCTTGATTACACACCAGAATAATGAAACAGTGCAGAGTGGAAATAATTACATTTTAGATTTATTTGATGTAGGGCTGCGGTTATGGCAAAAATCATAATCACGATTATTTGGGTCAATATACGTTATAATACGATATGGACTTTGAAAAAATCCATTTATTGAACTTTAAAACAAATACAAATAATAATTTGAACAGTATCTTTTTAACTGTTGATTACCCTGAACGTA
Source organism: Trematomus bernacchii (assembly GCF_902827165.1). Lineage (NCBI taxonomy): Eukaryota > Metazoa > Chordata > Actinopteri > Perciformes > Nototheniidae > Trematomus > Trematomus bernacchii. The sequence goes on along the minus strand of NW_022987839.1, from coordinate 6,141,789 downwards.
TAATTCAACGGAAAAACCAATACAAAAATAAATGATACATTTAAATAAATAATATCAAAATAATAAATACCAATAAACAAGATCAACAAATATTTTGGAGCGCACTTCCACAAGCTACTTCCTAAACATATATAAATATGATAAATACAAATAAATGAGACCAAAATGAATTAGATCAAATATGTTGCAGTGCACTGTCACAACCTAAGCAAAGTTTATTATGTTGTTTTCGTAATTGTGGCAGGCCAAAATCGTAATTGCGATTAAAATACGATTAATTGCACAGCCTACTTTGATGACCAGTGAATGATTTCCTTGTTCCTTTGATGAACTCCCACACAAACACACACCTGACAGATTAGCCTGAATCATCTGGGAGTCACCTCTGATTTAGAGTTAACTAGATGTACCACACTGCCCCCTACAGGCAGCAAGCCGCCTCTGTTCCTTTAATATTCTGTGTCATACAAACAGCATCAGATGTGCACCACAAAATGAAGCCTGCTCATGAGTGATTTGTAGCTTGTTTTTCTGATTCTCTGTGCTCTAATGAAGTGGTGTTGGGGGGTCTCTGATGATTTGTGGGTGCATGGCTGTCCTGTCCTCTGTACCTCCCTGGTGAAAGACTCCCCTTCTCTCCTCTCTCTGCACTGACGGTAGACCACTCCCCTTTCGCTCTCGCCGTCTTTCCTTCCCTTCCTGTCGCTCTCCATCGGTCGGCTGCAGCCTCTGTCATCGGAGGACTTCAGTACCTACTCTAGCCAATCAGACAGTCAGTATGGCTCGCCGCCGCGTGGTTGGTCGGAGGAGATGGACGAGCACGGCCACACGCTGTATGTCAGCGACCATACCAACGAGAAGGTACCGTCGTCTCTCTGCTGTCTCTTCATGTGGTGATCTCTCTCTGGGGGTGCATGTGGAGGCGGGTTCTGGTTCATTAACAGTCAAATGTCCTCATATTTTAGAACGAGAATGAATACAACTACAAGAGAAAGGGTTAATACAACAAACTGCTTTCTGCTATTTCCCCTAAAACAGTGGTGGAAAGTACTGCACATACGTACAATTTGGAGGTACTTGTACTTTAGCCGAGTATTTTCACTTCCACTCAAAGCCAATATTGCACTTTATAATCCTCTACTTTAATCTGATAGTTTTTATGATTTAGCAGATTAAGATTATTAGCTAATACAAAAGAAAAATAATCAACTAATAACTGAACATGGACATATTACTATAGGTTAAAAAAAAAAATACGCAAAATTAGTACTTTTGGTCCTTTTTAAGTTTATTTTCCTCCTAATAGTTTTGTACTGTCATTAAAGTAACATGGTAATTGGTCAGATAATTCTGCATAAGCACTTCAGAACTTACCCGAATGTTTTGTGTTTCCTCCGTCTGTGTTCACCCCAGTGGTTAAAACACGTTGATGAGCAGGGCCGACCGTATTACTACAGTGCCGACGGGTCACGCTCAGAATGGGAGCTGCCGAAGGTAAGACTCTGTCACAATCATTACAAATTATTAAACGTTAGTCCCGGCCTACAAATAGTTTTCTACAGACTATACTGTATGACATGTATTTGTTTTATACAGACCCTCTTAAAGGTCACCTATCATGCAAACTCCACTTCTTCATGTCTTTTCTACATCAACATGTGTCCCCTCTTCTTCATGTCTCTTCTACATCAACATGTGTCCCCTCTTCTTCATGTCTCTTCTACATCAACATGTGTCCCCTCTTCTTCATGTCTCTTCTACATCAACATGTGTCCCCCCCCCCTCTGTGGAAAGAGACTGAAAGTTTCAGGAACAAAGATTCTCTCTCTTTTTGTCCTGATCCATTTCTATAAAAACCTGTCTGAAAATGAGCTGATCAGATTTTGGCTACTTTATGATGTCATAACGATGTTTTGTCTTGTGTAACCATTAGCCAATCACCAACCAAGGTAACCCCCCCCCCACCTTATCACCTGAATCTCCTCCTAGAGCACCATTGTGTTCTTTTAACCAAATATCTCTCAGAGGGGCGTGGGGAGGGGCTCCTTATTTTCATCTAAAGTAACAGACAGAGAATCAGCACTTTTGAAACAGAGGGGATTATGGGATGCTGCAATGATCTGTTTGGAGCCAAACACTTCAGAGACATGTTGTGTATATATCTGAGACCTAGTAATATATTGATGGAAAACAGTATAATAGGGAGACCTTTAAAAAGTCCTGGTATGCATTGATTAAAAGTTAGTGATATAATAATACAGTATGACCCCCTGTTTCCCCCCTGCAGTTGAACCACTCCCTCCCCCTGCCTGGAGACGCTCCCAAGAGTCGGAGTCTGGACCGGAGAAGCGTCGAGCCCATCGTCCTCACCAAGTGGAGACACAGCGCCTACGTCCAAGACCCCAACGACAAGGTCTGACCCCAAAACTGATTCATATTCAATTTAACTTCTAGCTAAAAAAATATATATCTATATAGGCAAAATGTCCTCTACGGTTCTAGGTTGATAACTCCTTCCCGCACCACTCTGTGGACTGTTCAGATGTAGAGCTTGTATTTGATGTGTGTACTGGTGAGATGTATTATTACGTCACTCCAGAGTCTCAGTTGTAGACTGGTTGCTTTGCAGCGGCTGATAAAAACCCGGCGTTTCCGCGCAGGCTCTGCCCGCCAACACCCGTACAAACACCAAGTCAGTAGCCTGTCAACCGACCAATCAGTGTGCTCTAATCCAAGCAGACGATCAGCGTGCATGATAATAATCACACAGCAGGAGTAATTATCCCCATCTTTATGTCAAATTGTTTTTGGCCTGATTCACTGAGCTGATTTGAATAATTTCACCAAGAAACTGAATATTCAATCGTGACGCACAAATGATTTGTCTTCAAAATAAAAAATGCAGCACTGTGATAAATCCCTGCCTCCACGTCTAATTAATAATCCACCCGTGCCTCCTGGACATCTCTCAGGTACTCACTTTGCAGAATCATAATCTCCCTCTAATTGCCATCACACTCGTTCAGCTGTTTGTGTCTTCCTAACCTCTCATCGTCTTCTCGTTAACCTTCTGTTGTTCGCCCATGTGACCGTGTGTTTTATTTTGTATCCCTTTCTCTTCACTAGGACGCTCCTCTGAGCCCAAAGCCCTCCACTCCAGACTCTGACTCCTGCCCTTCGTCTCCCAAGCCCCCCGCCTCTGTTAGTACTCACCCCTCACCTCACCTCCTCACTTGACCCTGCTGGTATCACATGTTGCAGCTTATTGCAGGGTTTCTGCACAGGTATTGAAAACCTGGAACTCAAAAGAGAAAAGGATTGTGTCCCAGGATACAATCCATGCATTCTGATATGAATTTGAGCCCGTGTAGATTCCCTGTTAATAATCAAGAAAGCTGCCAGCATTACTAAACTAATCGATTAGTCAATCACCAGGAAGATAATCGCCAACACTTACTTGAACCTACAAATGTTCACTCTAATATCTTTCATGCAAAACGGGCAGCAAATGCCGTTTTCAGACCCTCAAATATGGAGATTTTATAAAGTGTAAAGTGAATATTTTGTGGTTTTTAAACTGAAGAAAATAAAACTCTTACATTTTATAGACCAATTGATTAATCGCTCATCTAGAAAGTAATCTGGAGATCATGGAAATATTCCTTGGTTGCGGTGCTGATGGGTAACATGGAGGAATTGCTTGGTTTGTTTCTGGGTGTGTGATCGCTTGTGTTTCCCCAAATAATCGCCCTCTTTGGTAACATCTGGAACTAAAGATCAGCGGTTATATGCTGTTCAGCGAATAATCCTTTAATCTGATTTCTCTGTGCACTTTTCAGTGTTGAATCACAGGGTTTCTTTGGAGGGGGAATAATGTTTTTCCTTCAGGCTGGAAGCGGTGGTGGGTCTTTTGTGTGGTGCTGATGGTGTTTACAATGGCCCTCTTATTGTCTCCCAACATCTGTTTTTGGACAGCCAGCTTCTCTCTCCTGTCATCCCTTCTCAACAGTGATTGATGTTTATGTGTGTCTTCATGTTCTGTCTTCTCTCCAGCCCTCTGAAAAGTGCGGCGTTCTGAATGTGACAAAGATCACCGAGCACGGCAAGAAAGTACGGTGAGTCTCCCAGACTGAAACTACACCAGCTTGGACATTATGTGGTATAATGTAGAGTTTTAAAGGAAGCCTGTGAGGATATTAACTTATACTAGAGTCCTGTAGGAGTATCTTGTAAGTGTATCCCTGCACACAACCATACTGCAGGCTCGCTTTAATGCTTTCCTCCTGATAGTGAGTTAGTATGAAAACAAATGAGAAACCAATGCAAGGAAGAGGAAGAAGAAATACAATTGTAGTCAAAGATGTAATCCATGATTAGTTTGAGCACAGTGATGTGTGAAAGCATGAATACAAACATCACTTTTGTTTATATTCAAAAACAACTCTTTAGGCTAACTTAAAGGGGACCTATCATGCAAAATGCACTTGTGTACGTCTTTTCTACATGAATATGTGTCCCCGGTGTTCCAGGGAACTCACCAAGTGTCAGAAAACACAACCCTCTCTATTTTCCTCCATACCCAAATCTCTAAAAAAGGGGCTGCAACGGATCTGATAAAAACTGATCCAGATTTGAACACTGTCCTGACGTCAGGACGGTGGCGCTACGGCTATTGGGCCAACTCCACCAATCAGGAGGAGACAGCCACGGCCATTGCCAGTTCGAAAGCGCTGGAGACGCTTGTAGTACATATGCCAGGCCATGTAGGTGGTGCTGTTCTCACTGAATCTGCCCTTGCTAAAACAGAGCTAAAAATGTCAAATTGAGCAAAATGAGGCATGGCTAAAATGCATGATCTGTTTGGTATTTTGAAAAAAAAAAAGTATAAATATGCCTTATAGGTATGGTCCAACACTATATTATTCAAATATAGCATGATAGGTCCACTTTAAAGATATTGATTACAAATGTCTTGTTTTATTATTACGTTTAATATTTCAAAATAAGAGAGAAATAAGCTGACCAATACTTTGGTATTCAACATCATTAACACCACCCGGACCCATGACATCATCACTTAGGTTTGATACTGAACTCTGCTGAATAGAGAGAAGGTCTCTGCAGATGTTTCATATGTTTATTTTGTATTGTTAAAGTGTTTCTGAACTCTGTGTTGCAGGAAGAACTGGACTTCCTCCTGGACGGTGCTGCAAGGATCCTCGCTGCTGTTCACCAAAAACCAAGGAGGCGGGACCAGCTGGGTGAGTGACAGCAAGCTCTTACATCTACAACACAGCCAGATACTTTCTAGAGAAATAGTCACACGGCGACTAAGAAAACTGAGGCTTATGAAAGGACGACTGTCCGATATGCGAGGATACGATTTGATACTTTATTGTCAGATCAAGTCAGAAAGGTTTTTTGTATCGCAGCAACAAGGACACATACCAAAACAATAAACAGGGAAACAGACCTTTCACTTAACCCTTGTGCCCTCCTCGAATTTTCAACCTTTCGACCCTTCGTGGCAAAAATGTACACGCCCATAATAACTGCTATTAAATCATCATACATCAACATTTCTTTCTACTTTTTTTTTCATGAATCACTTTAAACAACTTATAACGTACTCAAAACTACCAACATTCAAAACATTTCAGGATTTTAACCCTTTAAATGCCTGATTAATTATTTGAATTATTCATTATTTATGACAAAAAAAACACAAACAATGAATTTTTTTTCAATATAATAATTAGTAGAGAGATGAACTTTGGTGGTTTATTAGAGTCTTGGATGTGTCAAAGATTAGCAATAAAATTGATTTCACTGCATTATATTTTTTACGTAGTGTCAGATACTACCTCTGGACCCCTTCGTGGCAAAAATGTACACGCCCATAATAACTGCTATTAAATCATCATACATCAATATTTCTTTCTACTTTTTTTTCATGAATCACATAAACAACTTCTAACGTACTCCAAACTACCAAACATTCAATCATTGGCAGGATTTTAACCCTTTAAACGCCTGTTTCATTATTTCATTTCTCTCAAAAATGCCTCATTGACTTCCATTCAGACCACATTTGTTGATCTCACTGCCATTGCCGTATAAAACCATGCATTTTGTAATGTCAGCATTTCATTTAGAAGAAAAGTAGTATTTGATATTTCTACTCTATTCCAACAGATTAAACCATTTTCCCACTGTAGGCCGATGCATTCAATTCTTACATTTTTGCCAGTTATATTATGGAGCCGTGTGACTACCAGGGGGCCCTGAGGTGTGTGTGTGTGTGTGTGTGTGTGTGTGTGTGTGTGTGTGTGTGTGTGTGTGTGGTGTGTGTGTGTGTGTTGTGTGTGTGTGTGTGTTGTGTGTGTGTGTGTGTTGTGTGTGTGTGTGTGTGTGTGTGTGTGTGTGTGTGTGTGTTGTGTGTGTGGTGTGTGTGTGTGTGTGTGTGTGTGTGTGTAGTGTGTGTGTGTTGTGTGTTGTGTGTGTGTGTGTAGTGTGTGTGTGTGTGTAGTGTGGTGGTGTGTGTGGTGTGGTGTGGTGTGTGTGGTGTTGGTGTCGTGTGTGTCATTCCTGCAGCAGCCCAGCCGGTCCTGCCAGCCTGTGACCTGGTGCTCTCAGTGATTGAACACAACAATTTTTAGGCCTGTGCCACAACCAGCACACACCTCTCCTCCCTCTCTGTGTGTGTGTAGGCATCTGTAAGCATGCCAGATTCATTTCATGGGAACAAAAGGCCATCTTTTGAGGGATGTGTTTGATGTGTCCTTTGAAGATTACTCAAAAACAAAAACACCTGTTAGTAGTGTTTATGCACCTGGCTGCCAAAGATAAACATGCAGTTTGACCAAGGGCTTATTTCATTAGTGAGCAGAAGAAGGAGAAAGACCTGGAGCAAAGAGAAGGAACTCAAATGAAGAAGCTTTTCAGTGCAGAGGAGACTTCAGAATAATCTTGTAGCTTCTTCTGCAGCGAGCTGCAGGACTCATCTGAAGAAGACACAAGGTGGGTCGAGGGGGGGGGTCTGACACTGAATGCTCTCTGGAGTCCAGCATTTCTTTGAGTTCCTCTGAACCCTCCTCTGAAAGTGGAGAGGACACTGAGGGTCCGGCCCCACAGTGAGGGGACAGAGAAGAACGGAGGTCGTTCTCACAGGAGCTGGGGAAAACCAGGGTGTCCTCACAGATTATGAGAAGAAAGCCCCCGTGGTGGTGGATGGGGCCGGCACACACACACACACCACACACACACACACACACACACACACACACACACACACACACACTCTCGGGGCCCCCTGGTAGTCACACGGCTCCATAATATACTCAGGCAAAAATGTAAGAATTGAATGCATCGGCCTACAGTGGGAAAATGGTTGAATCTGTTGGAATAGAGTAGAAATATCAAATACTACTTTTCTTCTAAATGAAATGCTGACATTACAAAATGCATGGTTTTATACGGCAATGGCAGTGAGATCAACAAAAGTGGTCTGAATGGAAGTCAATGAAGCATTTTTGAGAGAAATGAAATAATGAAAATAATGAAACGGGCGTTTAAAGGTTTAAAATCCTGCCAATGATTGAATGTTTGGTAGTTTGGAGTACGTGAGAAGTTGTTTATGTGATTCATGGAAAAAAAAGTAGAAAAAGATATTGATGTATGATGATTTAATAGCAGTTGTTTGGGGCGTGTACATTTTTGCCACGAAGGTGTCCAGAGGTAGTATCTGACACTACGTAAAAAATAATAATGCAGTCAAATCAATTTTGTTGCTAATCTTTGACACATTGTGCCCGAGGAGGGCACAAGGGTTAACATTACGATCACTGAAGACAACACCACAATACATATGTGTTACTGTAGTATTATATCACTATCATATCACAATGATTGCTCAACAGAGTTAAAGAGCTGCACTGCAAGGAATCTCTCTTGTTTTTACCTAAAAGTTGATCAGTTATGAATCAAACTTTAAATCTAATTCCGTGTTCTTCGCTATCAAAGCAGAATATTGTTCTCTCCTCTCTGAAGATGTTTATTAGTGATGGGAATTACGGCTCTTTGAAGGGAGCCGGATCTTATGGCTCCGTTCCTTTCCGAGAGCCGTTCAAAAGAGCCGTTCAAAGAGCCGTTCAAAAGAGCCGTTCAAAGAGTCAAAGAGCCGTTCAACAAGAGCCGTTTTTTTTAAGGGGGTTGGCCTAATAGGTTTATCTGCGAAATAATCACCAGGATAATGATTGACTGTATTGCCAGAAATCTACTTTTACTCACAGAAAAAATGTGTAACTTGCTACATCTCTCAGGCAGCCAAAGTACTACTCAAGCAAGCGTTATGTCATCATCTACGGCTAATGTGCCATTCAGGAAAGCAAGTTGCTTTAAAGGCGAGTGGATTTGTGGCAGGCAGTGAACCAACGATAAAAAGAACGGCTCTCACCAAGTACGACTCGGTTCCCTTCGTTCGTACCAAAGAGCCGTTCAAAAGAATCGGATCGTTCGCGAGCGTCACATCACTAATGTTTATATTAACTTTTGTTGGGTTTGAATATCCTTCCTTTGTGTCCTCTCTGTTCAGTTTGGAGGCGGTCAGTCTAAGCCAGAGTTCACTGTGGACCTGAGGGGGGGCTCGGTGGAGTGGGCCTCCAAGGACAAATCCAGCAAGAAGCACGTTATGGAGGTGGGGGGAATTTCACTCGTTTTGTTGTTGTTGTTGTTGTTATTATGTATAATTTAAAGAATGCACTGAAAGGCCTCTTCCCTCTTCCCAAGCACCAAGGCTGCTTTTTAAGACACTTCGCCATCTAATATTCATTCCTTTATTTGTTGTTAATGACATCTAGGCCTCATGCGTTGTTATGGTGATGAATTGATCTGAAAATAGATACGACAAAAACCTTAAGGTGAAGTTAATAAAACAACATTGTTACAACTTTAGCATCCCTTTAAGTTTAATTTAACAGCAAATATTGAAGGTGCTTCTAATGTTTCTGTTTTCAAACTGACTCTCACCTTTTATTACAACTGCTTACAAACTCAATGCACATTTTTTCGGCTAAAGTTTGTTTAATAAAGACTAAACGAAGCCAGTTAATAATCTTTATTTCTCTGCGTGTTGCAGGTGAAGACTCGGCGGGGCACCGAGCTGCTGATGCAGTCGGATAACGACGGGCTCATGAGCGACTGGTACCGAGCGCTGCTGGACACCATCAGCACCCATGTGAGCATCTCCAACCTGTCCTAAAACGCCTCATATACTTATATTATCTATCATAAAACAATTTAAAAAATCATAATTGTAATATGTAGTTTCAATTTAGTTGTAATTAACTGAAATTGCAATAGATTTTGATGACCATCATCGGTCAATGCGTGTCAATCAAATTACTGAGATGAGAGCAGGGCGACATTTATTTAAATATGGCCTAAATGACCTACTTCATGTTACAAAACGTAGCCAGAATTATCACAACCCACCCCGAAAGATTTTCTCCACTACTATTTAAGTAAGAAAACACCCTTATAAAACACTCAAGCTAATTTATAGAAAGCAACTTAACTAATTATAATAATGTAAAACTGAATTGAAATAGAAATAACATTTAAAAAATAGCAAAACCAATAGACTAGTTAATTAATGTCCCTTTTAGTCTACAGATCAAGTTTGTTGATTTCCTGAGTCCAAAGGTAGACTTATTTAGTGTGTTGTGTGTGTGTGTGTGTGTGTGTGTGTGGGTGTGTGTGTGGGTGTGTGTGTGGTGTGTGTGTGTGTGTGTGTGTGTGGGGTGTGTGTGTGGTGTGTGTGTGTGTGTGTGTGTGTGGTGTGTGTGTGTGTGTGTGTGTGTGTGTGTGGTGTGTGTGTGTGTGTGTGTTTGGTGTGTGTGTGTGTGGGTGTGTGTGTGTGGTTGCCTGTGTGTGGTTTGCCTGTGTGTGGTTGATGTGTGTGGTGCCTGTGTGTGTTGTGGTTGCTGTGTGTGTGGTTGCTGTGTGTTGTGTGTGGTTGTGTGTGGTGTGTTGTGTGGTTGGGTGTGTGTGTGTGTGTGGTGTGTGTGTGTTTGTGTGTGGTTGTGTGTGTGTGGTGGTTGTGTGGTGTGTGTGGTTGTGTGTGTGGTTGGTGGTGTGTGGTGACTGCTGTTGTATGGTGTGTGTGTGTGTGGTTGCCTGTGTGTGTGTGTGGTTGCCTGTGTGTGTGTGTGGTGCCTGTGTGTGTGTGTGGTTGCCTGTGTGTGGTTGTGGTTGCCTGTGTGTGTGTGTGGTTGCCTGTGTGTGTGTGTGTGTGGTTGCCTGTGTGTGGTTGCCTGTGTGTGTGTGTGTGTGGTTGCCTGTGTGTGTGTGTGGTTGCCTGTGTGTGTGTGTGGTTGCCTGTGTGTGTGTGTGGTTGCCTGTGTGTGTGTATGGTTGCCTGTGTGTGTGTGTGTGGTTGGTTGCCTGTGTGTGTGTGGTTGCCTGTGTGTGTGTGTGTGGTTGCCTGTGTGTGTGTGTGTGTGTTAGGCTTGGGAGGAGTCTGATGAGGCCATTGAAGACGACATGCCGGAGTCGCCCGGTGCAGAGAAACACGACAAGGAGAAAGAACAGAGAGACTCAAAGAAAGGCAGAGGTCTGTCTTTCTGTTTAATGGTGTCAACACAAGTACAAACACATACCATGTTTACTCGATTGTTAAAGAAAAATACATTAAAAAGTATATATACTGTATGGGTCAAAGAAATACAAAAATGTGAGTTTAGTAAGTAACAAAAAGCGAATGTGACAGCAGGACTTGGTGGACACATTATGCAACATTGCTTAAAGAGTCATACATCACGTGTTTTGTTGCCCTTATAAAACGGCTGCATATCAGTTTTATTTCCTCCAAACATCCACTGCCGTCATGGCGATCAGTGTGTTGAGACGCGTGGTGGATAACGCCCTCCTCTCCCATCTGTCCTCTGCAGCCATGAAGACGTCCAGCAGCATGGACGCCTCGGACAACAAGAAGACGAGACACAAGCTGAAGAAGTTCCTGACGCGCCGGCCCACTCTGCAGGCCGTCAGAGACAAGGGATACATCGAAGGTACCGGAGAGCCATGGGTTATCTAGGAACACAAGTCTGAGTCGTATTTATTACACAATGCATGAACAGGGTTCAATCTTTGGAGTCCTGGGGTGTTATGGAGTCCAAAAGGCAGCAGAAACTTTGACTTATTCTTCGTAGAAATCAATAAATGTTCATGACATTTTTAAGGAAGTATTCTATTGCTGCAGGGTTTTAGAAAATCTCAACTGTAAAACAAGGCAAGTTTATTTCTGTAGCACATCGAAAGGCAATCCAAAGCTTTTACTTTTGCTATACATTTAAGCAATAGCTCACGACAGGCCGTGGTATATGGCCATTATATCACAGTTAAGGGGCGTGGTTCGGCCCGACGCGAAGCATGCAGTTTGCTTTTCAGCCCAACTGTATACAGTTAAATCGACCGGACTTCTTTCTGCAGATGTGAGCGTCCTTTAACAACGGTCAATAAGTCCTTGCTGCACATTATCCCTTACATGCTTCCATCTTAAGCTTTGTTAGTTAGTTAGTTAGTTTCGTAACGGACGTAATGTAACAGTTGTGACGGTTGTAGCTTTTCTCAGACGCGGAGGGATACTGACTTGTTGTGAAAAGTAACTACAATTCTACCCGTGATATACGCTCATTATATCACGGCTAAGAACCAATCAGATTGCTTGATTTGACTTTTATAAAAAAACATTAAAGCATTCAGATAAAGTGCAACAGAGACACATTTAAGTAAGACACTAATTAAAAAGCCAAGAGACAACAAATTAAAACAAGCTAAACAAATGTAACTTGTTTTTTATACACCTTTTCAGGTTTAAACAGACTTTGGATCACCAGATGTTTTACTATCACTTGCCTCTCAGGTTTCACTACTACACATACCAATGCTCTATAAGTCAATAGTATTTAGATTTTCCTAACATAAATCCAATTGCTTTAACCTAACAATATCACATTGTTATATTGAATGTGTCTTCCATTGTGCCAGTTTTCCACAGGAATCAGGAAGTCAATGTTTATAGTGATAATATTATATTACATTCTTATATTTGTTGTGTGAAGTCTTAGGCTGACAGAATTCATACTGTTTGACTTAACATAAAGTAATCTGGCACAGCTTCTAGATCAGATTAGGCAAACACTAAGCGAGGACTCTGGACTGTTGTCATGACGCTGGCTATGTCTCTCCCTGTCTTCAGATCAGGTGTTCGGCTGCAGTCTGTCCACTTTGTGTCAAAGAGAGAACGGCTCCGTGCCAATCTTTGTCACGATGTGCATCGACCACGTGGAGAACAATGGTGGGTTTCACACATGTGCCACTTTACCTTGACCTTTGACCTCAGTTATTTCAGTTTCAGTCATAAAGAAGGGTGAGGTACACTGCTTCATGATAACACAGGTACATTCAGAGTGGCTTCCAAACCATATCAATAATCTACATCACTGAACTGATTTATGGTTTCTTCCCATGATCCTTTGCAGGTCTGTGTGTAGACGGGCTGTACAGAGTCAGTGGGAACCTGGCTATCATACAGAAACTACGCTTTGCTATCAATCATGGTAAGTTTCTATTAGTTATATACAAGAAAACACAAGGGGACAAAGTCAGGAATGAGTCATCATATTATCAAACTTTATTTATATTGCACCTTTCAAACCGAGTTAGGGGCGTAACATAAACATAAGACCTACAACCCTCTTTTTGAGTAAGAAGACTGAAATATTATTATTTTTCAACATAAAATATGTCAGTAAATAGCTCACTGTTCAATATAAAGCTGCAAAAAGAAATAAAGAATTACAATCGGACAGAGTGTATATACTTGCATATTAACAATAGAAAGATGTATCTATAGAGTACACATTGTAAAAATACGCAATACAAAAACATACAGCATCATTTAGAAAACACTATAACAGACTAACCTCCTAGATAAACTATAAACATAGGATATATACGTTATAAAATGTGAAAGTTGTCATATTTGAGTGCATTATGTACAAATTGTTTAAGTTTATTGAAGTTAGATAGAAATCTGTGTGAAATTGAAGTAGTTTATTGCCTAGTGTTTAAATGTTACTTCTGCCGAAAGCATTTACGCTTCACAAATTCTGAAGGTGGAGATGATCCTGAAGAACAAAACGTGAAAGTATCATAACGTGTGTTAGCCACTGAGCTTATTTTCTGCTAAAACCCAATACATCATCCCTGCATCACTTCATCCCGATTGAAATGTCTGGTTTCATTTCTTTACGTAAGACTTTACGTCTGTGTTCGGGTCTCTGAGTGAAGGGTTTGTGTTTGCAGATGAGAGGGTGAACCTGTCAGACTCCAAGTGGGAGGACTTCCATGTGATCACTGGAGCGTTGAAGATGTACTTCAGAGAGCTGCCGGAGCCTCTCTTCACCTACGCTCTCTTCCACGACTTCATCAGCGCAATCAGTACGTGAAACACACAGCTGCACCAACACTATCTGCAGTCATTCACGCATCAACTCTGAAGTCAGTCTACTGTCTGTAACACCAGGAAGCCTCTCTGATGGCGCATTCCCACTGCAGGGCCTCGCACGGCTTAGTACGGTATAGTTAGGCCTTGGTAGGGCAGGCTCACTTTATGCTGCGTTTCCATTACAGTTTAGTAGCTGGGGCAGTAACTATGGTAACGCAGTGTAGGCGGAGCCGTGACGTCATCTTCAATGCGAACCACAGAAAAACAACATCAGCCGTTAGCTGTTAGCACTCAGAGCTCACAGCTCCTCATATCTGTTCAGAAACTAGACAAAAGTTAAACAAGTACAAACCACAGACTGTCTGTGTCATGGTGAATACAGTCGCTGCTTTATTTATGTCTGTAGGCCGTTGTTGTGAGTGTGGACGGTCGGGGGATATACATCGTTAGCTTAGCCGATCTCCATTTAGAACACACACATTTTAAAAGGTTTTTCGCCTGCCGTCTGTCTGCAGACTTGTCAAAGCATTAATTCATGGTTTTTACTAACCGGTATCAGTATGTTGTTACTTCGGCATCATTTTGAAACGTGTATTACAATTAAATCACGGTCAAATATGTTCATTTTGTTGTAGTTGTAGCCCCCTTGCCAGCGATTCTCTCTCTAGTTCAGCATACTCAGCCCGGTTGTTGGCCCGGAAAGAACCTGGATTTTGGAGAGCCAGAAAAACTGTGAAACAGTACCGTTAGCCTCTTTGTAAACAGCGTAGTACTCATATTGTCTTTTATTGGGAATAAGTCAAACAATCTGCATATGTTGTGGATGTGGAAGTAGTCAGTGAAACAACAGAAGGAGGCATGAGACTCTTTGATGAATCCAGATGATTCACTTTGATAAATGTTGTGTTTTCTGTTGTGCAGAGAGTCCAGACTACAAGCAGCGGGTTCAGTCCATCAAAGATCTGGTCCGACAGCTGCCCGTCTGCAACCACGACACCATGCAGACTCTCTTCAAGCACCTCAGGAAGTGAGAACAACACTCTCTTACTGCTGTATCATTTGTTTTTCCTTTTCATTTGCTTGCTGTGTATAATGCCGACAAATCAAATCACACTTTGTTTGCCTTTCTCTGGCGACATCTGCGGCCTGAGGCTTTTTGAGTTGTCCGTCAGAAATAACTTCCAAACATCTGTCTGTCTGTCCGCCTCGTTCTCCTGAACATATTTCAAGGAATGCATAGAGGGAACCTTTTCAGATCTGGCACAAATGTGGACTGTGACTTAAAGATGAACTGATCAGAAATGTGCGATGAAAGCTAACTGCTAATTAGGACAATTTCACAAATAGGATTAGATAGGCTGATGACAATTTGGACGAATTTGGTTGAGGCATACGATCGAGACTCTGTAATACTAGTATAGCGGATTTATGAGTTGATAATAATTAAAGAATATTGAGTTTTTCTCCATATTTGTAGGCTTTTTCTCATTCTATAAATGTACACTTATATTTTCAGAAAATGACCAAATAAATGAATGAATGTATAAATACGTCTAAGAAATTCTGAGTTTTTTACTCTTTACTTTTAACTCCCCTGCCCAGGTTTGTATATTTCACCTACAACGGCCTAAATAAACCATCATACATATCTGATTATAAATAAACGACAGCATTACGGAGCAGATTGTAAACAGTAGAGCAGGGGTTTTCAAAGTGTGGGAAGGTGAGCCTCCCCTCAGAGAACATAAGAACAGCCGCGCCCCCCCTCCCAATTATTATTGCTATTATTAGGGTCTGAGACCTAGGTCGGCGAAGACCCTATTGAAATCGGTCGCGCAGCAACCGATAAACCTTTGACCCCCGCAACATATGTGAAAACTCACCAAATTGTGCACGCGCGTCAGAAGTGGTGCAACTTCAGATGTGTAATTGGTTCCGGAACTTTGCGTCAAAAATTGCGTAGGCCACGCCCACTTCCGTTTTTAACGTAAACTCCCCCCACTTTAACTTTCACGTAAACGAACGAAACTCGCTACGCATATCTAGGGTGCGGAGACAAACCCAAAAGCCTCTTGGAGGGGTATAAAATAACGTACAGGAAGCCGGCCATTTTGAATTTGGCGTCGGAAAAACGCGATTTATCGCGTTTTTCGTCCTACGCACGAAATCTATCTTCTCCCAGGGACTTTATCCGTACGACTCGAAATTCGTCGGGTAGCGTCTCGAGACATGGGCAATTCAAAGTTATCACGGAAGTTTTTTTCTTTCGCACGGCGTAGCCGTGAATTGGCGCCAAAGTTCGCGTTCGCTCCGATGCTAGGCGATCCCTCGCCATGGAACACGATGATGTCATAACGCCAACTGACATACTCAGAACGCCACCAAACTTCACATGATGGTTAACACTGCGGCCCTGAACAGCTCTTCATCAAATTTGATGTTACTTAATATGGCGTTACCATGGCATCCCTCGCCATAAAACACGGTGTCGCTGTAACTCCAATGGACACGGTCCCATCGTCCCCCAATCTTCACTTTTATATCACCGGTCCATGCCTCAACAGCTCTATGTGAAATCTGAGATTTCCATGGCAACGCATCCCTCGCCATAAAACACAATGTTGTCTTAAATCAATGGAAAATGGTCCAAACGGCACGAGACTGCAGATGACAGTTAATGGTCCGGCCCTCAAAACCTCAATATGACAATAGGGAGTTTTCCTCAAAAGCTGTTGCCATGGCAACGCATCCCTCGCCGTTAAGCACCATATTGCTTTAACTCCTGTGTAAATTTCACATGTGTACTAACCGTCAAGCCCTCGAGACATATATGTGTCAGTTTTTAGATTGGTCAAATTTCGTTGCCAGGGTAACAAAATGGTCGCCGTGAAACACGGTTCTCTCATAACTCCAGTTAACATGCTCCAAACGGCCCAAAACTTCACAGGTTTGATAACGATGCAGCCCTCAACACATCTAGGCGTATTATGGGGTGTCATCAAATTCCGTTGCCATGGCGACAGATCACTCGCCATCAAACACAATGTTTATGATACTGCTGTAACTCCTAAATACATTGGCCGATCGGCCTGAAACTTCCCACGTTTGCCAACGGCCGAGTCCTTGAGACACCTAGACACACACGTCGACGTGCGGACAACAGCCTGCGGAGCGTCGAAGACCCGCTCAACGCTGCTTGCAGCTTTAATTATTATTATTATTATTATTGTTGTTGTTGCTATAATGCAGGGGTATTATTATCCAGTGGAATTCCCTTATCTACTGGCCTAGTTAATTCAAAGTGGTTACTTTTGTTTGGCTGGGCAGTGTAGTTTTACACACCGTCTTATTTGACTTTCTCAGGACTTAAAACTGTTTTTTGGGGGCAGACCCCACAAAGAAAAAAATATATTTACGCACGTAAGGTCATCATCTTAAGAGTTTTTTATGCTCATCGAGTCATCCGTGAGCAGAGCATCAAGTTGGCATGCCTATTAGAGCTGAATGCGGCGATTACCATGTTGTTCAGCAAAACGCCTCACAAACTTATTAAGATCTAAAGCTTTAGTGTAATTACGTATCTGCCACTGCGTTTTTTGCACTACTAAATATTGTTAATATTTACTTAATTATGTGACCGTCTATGTTTCCTGTAGATATTTAATTGCTCGTTTTACTGCACTGTTAGTGTACAGTTTTGTTATTATGCTGCTGTGTTTATTGTATTTTTGTAACTCTGGCACAACAATTTCCTTCAGGATAAATAAAGTCTTATCTTATGTCAGGATTTATTTTCATTTCCAAATGATGTGTCCTCTCCAGGGTGATCGAGTACGGCGAGGAGAACCGTATGACCACTCAGAGCGTGGCCATCGTGTACGGCCCCACGCTGCTGCGCCCCGAACAGGAGACGTGGAACATCGCGGTCCACATGGTGTACCAGAACCAGATCGTGGAGCTCATACTGCTGGAGTACGAGAACATTTTCGGCAGGTAGAGAGAGACGCTGGAGGACGAGCCTCTTGTTTTTCTCTCTCACTCTCCCAACGCAGAGCTCTTCCTAACCCAGCGTGGCCCTGCCGAACACAGCCTGGCTCGGATCGGCTCGACTCAGCTTCTCTTCATCTCAAATTGTAGTCACTGGCTTTCTCCTCTCGTACAACCTCCGGACCAAAGCTACGCAAATGTGTCATAAACCAAACCATAGATGTATCTAACTAGCGACCAAGAAACAGGTTTGCACTTTTCAGTATCTCATTTTCTCCTGCAGCTGCATTTGTGCCACTTTACTGCAATAGTTGACGTCCAAATGTCCCGACACTGGATTCCTAATACAGGGCCATGAACGCCTCATCTACTGCACAGAGACCAAAGCATCAGTTGGCTCGAAGTAAGAAGGAGGCGTCAGTATTGGAGGTTGGAGACTGGACTGTATTGTATAACCTGTCACCACTCCTGTAATAACCACACTGGGGAACCAAGAGAAGAAACCTAACTGCTGTGCTTGGCTTTAGACGTTTAGACACTAAGAGAAGCAACGTGGAGAAGAAGGGATGATATGGAACGCTTTTATTTAGGAATGATATGAACATTTACTGCCCTTTCCGTACAGTTCTCCCTTTGTCTTTCCTTTTATTTCAGCAGGAATGCTTCACCATCAAAATGACCACTTGTATATCAAATTACTCGACCCGTGTTTTCTTAAGTTTTTGAAGAAGATGTCGTTTTTCTTGTATCCCTCTACGGTAGGAAGAATTCGAAAAACTGTTTGACGAATTGACGTAAATTGGGACGTATTTTAAACCCTTTATTTAAAAGCTCTCACATTTTGTGCCGTAAAGCTCAATTATCCTGTCACATGCTAGTCATTCCATTTATTTATAAAACCTTACATTATAAAAGACATCAAAGTTTCACATTTGAGCATCATTTGACCCTCCGTGAGACTAGTCATGTGGAAGTGCTTTAAATAGTAAGCTCTTAATGAAGAATTCAAGATAACGTGGTGAATAATTGTCTTTTTGGAAAATGGTCATTCCTTTAAACGTTCCCCTTCTGCCTCTTTCCATCTCTTTCTTTGTTCTTCTTCCTGTATTCCTGAAATACTGGACCAGGGTCCTCTGAACACACGAGAGGTTTCCACTCTGTAATATATCTGCACGCCACCTTCTCCATTTGGCTTTATGAACAAATCACCTTGCAGCAGCCAGAACTTGAACAACAAACAAATGGTACTCAGCTGTGTCTTTCCTTGACTCATGGATATGAAATGTTAAGGCCAACCGTCTTTGAACCATGACTCCATTGATACATCTGTACAGTGTTTATGTGTGTGCATGTGGACGAGGGGGGGGTGGATGGATGAATGGACTCGATGACAATATATTGTACAAATAGTGAATATAAATATGTATGCTTGGAATGTTAAAGAATATGATAAGAGGGAGAAATCACTATTGTTGTGATCGTTGTGTGACCAACAGAGGAATAAAGTTCTGAACTGGGGATGTGGAGGTTTACCTGTGGTTCAGGTAAATGAAAGATTGTTTGAATGTAACTTTGGAGAGTAACTGTTGGCTTTACCAAACTGGAATAAAGACCTCTGATAAGAGATATTTCCAAACGAGATATGTGTTGTTTCTTTTACTTATGCAAACATTTACATCTGCGTTACATAAGCTCTATGAAGTCAGTGTGAGGATCAAGAAGGTGACTTGTCTGATGATCATGCGTGTTCAAATATCTGCATGCTTCTCCTGTATTTAATCCTTTATAGCCCACAATTAAAAAAAATAAACCATAAGGGACAAGACTCAACATACATTATAGGTCAAACCTTTACAACTTCTACTTTCACGATTGATTTAGAAAGCAGAAGTTTATAGATATGTTTTAGTTTGTATAATTGACATACAAGATTACAATGTGACTGCAGTGTAAGTCAGTAGGTCAAAAGTCTCAGTAACATCTTGACTTCATATTTGATCAATTACACTAAATATCTCATATCTGACTTCCCATTCAATATATTAGATTAATCTTGTTCTATGTTGTATTCATCTGTCAGTAATGTCAGACAACTGTCAGAAACGTCACACACACACACACAAACACACACACACACACACACACACACAGAACATCTCTACCACACACACACACACACACTGAACATCTCTCCCACACACACACACACACTGAACATCTCCACCACACACACACACACACACACACACACTGAACATCTCTACCACACACACACACTGAACATCTACCACACACACACACTGAACATCTCTACCACACACACACACACACACACACACTGAACATCTCTACCACACACACACACACACACTGAACATCTCTACCACACACACACAAACACACACACACACACACACAGAACATCTCTACCACACACACACACACACACACTGAACATCTCTACCACACACACACACACACACACACACACACACACTGAACATCTCTACCACACACACACACACACACTGAACATCTCTACCACACACACACACACACACACACTGAACATCTCTACCACACACACACACACACACACACACTGAACATCTCTACCACACACACACACTGAACATCTCTACCACACACACACACACACACACACAACATCTCTCCCACACACACACACACACACTGAACATCTCTACCACACACACACTGAACATCTACCACACACACACACTGAACATCTCTACCACACACACACACACACACACACTGAACATCTCTACCACACACACACACACACACACACACTGAACATCTCTACCACACACACACACACACACACACTGAACATCTCTACCACACACACACACTGAACATCTCTACCACACATACACACACACACACATCTCTCCCACACACACACACACACACACACTGAACATCTCCACCACACACACACACACACACACTGAACATCTCTACCACACACACACTGAACATCTACCACACACACACACTGAACATCTCTACCACACACACACACACACACACACACACACACTGAACATCTCTACCACACACACACACACACACACACACTGAACATCTCTACCACACACACACACACACACACACACACACACACACACTGAACATCTCTACCACACACACACACACACACACACACACACACACACACACACACACTGGACATCTCTACAACACACACACACACACTGAACATCTCGACCACACACACACCCACAGAACATCTCTACCACACACACACACACACACACACACACACACACACACTGACTGAACATCTCGACCACACACACACACCCACAGAACATCTCTACCACACACACACACACACACACACACACACACACACACACACCAAAGGCCTTTGCCTCCCTAACCATTGTTTTTATGGGTGTACCTCCCATTTATTGACGTCAGACATCTCATTTTCTTTTTCTACACCTCACACTCTCCAGAACCACACACCCCTTCAAAAGAAAAGCCCTATAGATGTAATGCTACTTGAACTTACACTACTACGTCCATCTGATATGTAACTCCTTCAGCCTACTTTCAGCTGCAGAAACCATTCAACTATGAACTTATTCAGCTATTTCAGGACATTGCCCTTACGCAAAGAAAATATATTTCCCCATATATTAACTGTCAATATATTGCATTATTTTGTTTTCTGATTTACTGGTTAATTGAAAAGATTTAATAAAGGAAATCTTGCTGTTGGCTACACCAACTGATACTGATTAATAATCAACATGAAAAACATAGTTATTCATATCTACAAAATATATTGAAGATATATAGAATAATATATTGTGTTAATATATTACAATATATTGATATATAGAATAATATATTGTGTTAATATATTGCAATATATGGGATAATACATCAGTAATTGCCGCTTTCCATATATTGAGTAATATATGTAAATATATATAATATATTGGTTGTGTATATATGTGAACATACATTTACTATATATTAACATTTATATGGGGACATGTATGTACTATATATTCACAATTATATGGGGACATGTACTATATATATTCACAAATATATGGGGACATGTATGTACTATATATTCAGATTTATATGGGGACATGTATGTAGAATATATTCACAATTATATGGGGACATGTACTATATATATTCACAATTATATGGGGACATGTATGCGCTATATATTCACAATTATATGGGGACATGTATGCACTATATATTCAGATTTATAAAAGACCATGTATGTACCATATAGAATAGAATAGGGAGGGATGAAACCCTCTTTAATGGTCACACATGCAGAGCACACAGCACACACAGTGAAATTTGGCTTCTGCTTTTAACCCATCCTAGTACAAGGAGTCTAGTACTAGGAGCAGTGGGCAGCTATTGTACAGCGCCCGGGGAGCAATGGGAGTGGGGGGGGAAGGGGGGTGTCCGGTGCCTTGCTCAAGGGCACCACGGCAGGGCAGGAGGTGAACTGGGACCTCTCCAAGTAGAAGTCCACACTCCATATTTTAGGTCTGGTCGGGGACTTGAACCAGCGACCCTACGGCTCCCAGTCCAAGCCCCTACTGACTGAGCCACTGCCGGACTTTTTTTTTTTTTTTTTTTTTTTTTTTTTTTATATATTCTGAACATGAGTGCAATATATGTTCACAATGAGGAGAAATGCATGTTCTGATAAAAACAATCTTTCATTTCATTTCAAACCTTTATGTATGCAGGTGAATCCCATTGAGATCATTGATCTCTTTTTCAAGGGTGACCTGCTGCAAGTAGGTTCCACATGAATACATATAAACATAACAGAAAAACAAAAAAGGACATCATACAGCATATTTACAGTGACTACAGTTTACATAGCTAGTAACATTTACAGGTTCCAACAGTTTCCGATTGGATAGTATCTATCCTTGCTTTAAAAACATTTAGTGGAACCAAATTGCTCAGACTGTTCCAAGTTAGCGGAGCTGCGCATCTAAAAGCTATCTTCCCTAAGACAGTCCTAGCAGTTGGCACATTTAATAAAACCACAGCATT
This sequence comes from Trematomus bernacchii, assembly GCF_902827165.1. NCBI lineage: Eukaryota > Metazoa > Chordata > Actinopteri > Perciformes > Nototheniidae > Trematomus > Trematomus bernacchii. Next base: position 6,119,189 of record NW_022987839.1, on the reverse strand, counting down.
CGATCTCAGGCAGTAGCCACTTACAATTCGCCGTGAGATCAGGGAGCAGATGTAGGAAGGAAGTTTCCCTAACATGGCTTTGTATATAAAAATGTACCAGTGACTGAGCCTCTGTACAGTTAGTGAAGGCAAACCTGCCCTTGCATACAGGGTACAGTGATGGGTTAATACTTTACAGTTTGTCACAAATCTCAGTGCACTGTGATAGGCGGCATCTAACTTGACCAGGCAATTGGCAGGTGCATTCATATAGATCAGATCACCATAGTCCAGTACAGGTAAAAAGGTCACAGTGACTAGCCTTTTTCTGGCCTCAAGTGAGAAACAGGACTTGTTCCTGTAAAAGAAACCTAGCCTAACCCTCAGTTTTTTAAGCAGGTTATTGACATGAAGTTTAAAAGTGAGACAATCATCAAGCCAGATACCAAGGTATTTGTAACAGGTAACCACTTCAATTTTTATTCCTTGCGTAATTACAATATCTAAAACAGGCTGTGTCTTTTTAGCTTTTGAAAAGATTATTACCTTGGTTTTATCAACATTTAAAAGAAGCTTAAGCGCTGAGAGCTGAGTCTGAATAATGAGAAGCTTAATTTGTTTTTTTCTATCAATGTGTAACAGTTATCAAAATACTCATTAAAAGAAGGACAAGGAAAGAATAAAAGAAAAGGCCTATAAACAACACATTATGTAATGACACATTTTCATGTAATTATGTAATAAAACCCACATTTTGTAATAATCTGCTGCATTCTGTAACAGCCTGAACGCAATATAAAATACATTTTCCTGCATTTTGTAATAAATTATTACATTTTGCAATGGTTATTACAAAATGCGTGAGTTGCCCTTTTAAAAAACTGAAATATTCATTATGTAACCATAACCAAACTGTAAATATATCCCAAATTATTACAAAAGGAGGAGTTATAACATAATGAAGGGAAAATGTATTACATTTTGTATAGGTATAGTTAATAAATGATGCATTGTTATTTCATACAGGGCCAAAAAGAGCAGTCTGTTATCCTATTTAACAATCTTGTTTTTTGTTTCACCTGGTGACAACTTTAAACATGAGCTGATCACTCATTAAAACAAGGTCCGGAACAGGGCCAAAAAAACAGTCTTGTACCCTATTTGATCGTCAATCTTGTTTTTTTCGTGCCTTAACTCACAAATTATTGTGTTAATGGATGTTCTTATATCTGATGTCTTGGTCCCTGGATGGTGGTTTACTACAGCATCTGTGGAACAGAACAATTACAAATAATTAGAAGTTCACAAAAGACAGCAGGAATTATAACAATATCCATAATATCTATATTAAAGCATGGGCTGGCTTGGTGAATAATGTGGGAATACAAATAGTGGAAGAATAGGCTTTGTACATTTTCGTCTGAGTGTGGCGCTACTGGTTGGTATATTTTATGGAATTTGGACCAAGCATCTGCATCTGTAACAGTTCTGTTTAAAACTTTTTTAAATGTAATTGCATTCATCTTTAAAGGTGGGGTAGGTAAGTTTGAGAAACCGGCTCGAGATACATTTTTTGTTATATTCCATGGAATGCTCTTAACATCCCGATAGCAATGAATATCTTAAGTGCTTTGACAAAAAATCCATAAAAAAATATCATCTGTGGAAGCCGTGGTACTGTAAAAAGCACGACCAATCATTTTAGCCGGCCCGGCTGAAATGACTGGATGGCCTACCTGCCTGTCAGCCTTCCATCTGTGCACAAACTTATCTCGTGCCCTCATTGGTCATGTGCGCGTTTGTGTGTGTTGGAGGAGGGGCTCTGTAAGGAAGTGGCAGATTTTTTCCGGCTGTGTATTTTCAAATTCTAGCGCACCCAAGCTGGTTTCTCCAAAATTACCTACCCCACCTTTAAAAGACTACTTTTATTGAATGAGAGTTTTACCTAGCACAATGAGCCTGGGGTGGTGGGAAGGGAGAACTGGGCCTCGGCATCGGCAGGAGTTGTAGTCGCCTATGAGTATTAGAATTTAGATTAACAAAGGCATAGAAAAACCCTGAAATATGTACTGACACAAAGCTACAACCCTCAATTTTGTAAGAAATAGTAGTGAATACATACGTATATACAATATACAACAATACGCATAGTGCAATTAACAGTACCAGTAATAAAATAACTGAATAAATAGTAGTAGAACCTTTATTTAGCCAGGAAAATCAATTAAGAACAAATTCTTATTACAATGATGACCTGACAGGAGGCAAAAGGCGTCCTAAGGGGATGGGGTTTGGGAGGAAAAAAATAAAAAGACAGACTCCGGGCACTACAGAACCCAGGAGACAACACAATGACACAGAGCAGAGATGACAGGCATAGCAGTTAAACATATAAAATCTCTAAAACAATATTGCTGTGGTTCAATCTGTCATTAAAATAATATAGAACATTCATCCATTCAATCATTCATTCCTTCATGGCAAGGATAACTAAGCTGAATAGTGAATAAAGTGATATGTGAAAAGTAAAATTACAGTGAAATTAAATGACAGTGCGTTCCTCACCACTGCGATCTGGCTCCTCTGTCCTCGTGTCTTTTGGGTCTGATTCCTCACTACTGATGTCTGCCTCTCTGCATGGGCCCTCTCTCCTTATTTATTCTGTCTCAGTCACCACTGCTATCTGGCTCCTCTGTCCTCTTGACTTGTGGTTCTGCAGGCTTAGTTCGACCTATGAATTTCAACAATGCTCCTGTAAAATATATAGATATATAGTATTATGGATCAACATTAAAATAACATACACTGGAGAGCAAAATGTGAAATGCCATTGACTGTAGGCTACATATTATCCACACAATTGTCAGCAGGGGCAATAACAACTAAAATGTGAACTAACTTGAATGCATTAGTCCACAACACATAGCCTAACTAATGTTAGCCTACATAGTTACTAACATCAGAACACATAGACTAACTGTGGTTACATTACTTAACTAGCTCATCATCTTCACCAGTCAGAAAATGTCCGTTAACCGCGGGGCTAGTTTTCGCTATGTTAAACTCCAATAGCCGCGTTCACACCGGAGTACTTTCACCGTACTTTTCGCGTTTTAGTTCCGTGAGTACCCCTTATGTCGCGTTCACACCAAAAATCGTACTTAATCTCGGGTACTTTTACCCCCATTTTTAGAGCCAGCTCAGTTAGCGTACTTTTCTGTGGGTGAAAAGTGCTCCAAAAGTGCCCCAGTGCTGATTGGCTGGGCGAATTGCAAACCACGCCCGTACAACTCTGAAAATGTTGTGTGGAGACGCCATTGTTTTCCTCGCTACAAAAACACAACGCTCCGTGCGTTGTGTTTGTTTTGAAAGCAGTTATGGCAAGCATCAAGAAATGATGAGGAGGTGTCGGCGCTTCTGGAGATCTACGCCGAGGAGGCGACCCAGGGAATGCTACTGAAGCCAGTTCGGTAGCTTTCACTCGACCTGGGAATTGTGCACAGCCGGCTAAATATAAAGAAACTCAGGACTACAAACGGCGGATTCAGTGGCCAACGATGACTACCACGACGAAGGTAAAATCAACTACATGCACTGGGGTTTTAATCTGCACAATAATGGTCTCAGATGTACTTTTATTTGCTCAGTAGATCAAGCTAGCCATGCTAGCCATAATAGGCTAACACCGGCCCCGAGCTAGCTACATCGAGCTAGCTAGATATTCTCCGCCGCTATGAAAACGTTTTGACTTGTGAATAACTGTGCAGTGTTTCTGTAATTTGCTTCACTAACTCATGGCACTAATCGTCTGTTTCAGGCGAGGATGGACAACTCTCGGGATTGGAAACAAGCGAGCTTTGCATTCTAGATCACAGTTCTTGGTCGTCCTCCTTACCAGCAACCAAACGCAAAAGGTACACACACTGTAACTTTGTCTTGAAAGAACGTTACGCATCGAACTGATGTTCACAATCATGTTTATTTCATAATATTCATCATATTTTATGTTTAACTTGCCTCAACAACATTAAACAAAGTTCAAGCATACATGAAGCACTCTTCAAAAGGAACAATCCTCCGTGTTTGAACCTCTTAAATCGCTGCATAGCCGATTTATTTGGACTGGATTATCCCAGAGAGGCCAAACATTCTTTATAACACAGTTTCAGATTTGTGAAACCTTAATTCTATTTGTGAAAATACAAAAAAGGGAGATTTCAGTGCTTTTTTTACATGTAGACCACATTAGACCACATTAGACCAGGTCCTGATCTAAAACCACTATACCTAGACTCATCAAATCTGGACTGGATTATCCCAGAGAGTCAAAGATTCTTTATAACACAGTTTCAGATTTGTGAAACCTTAATTCTATTTGTGAAAATACAAAAAACACATTCCTAGTATGTTGTAAAACTACATGGCGACTAAACAGATCTTGTATATTGCTTATTTTCCCCTCTTAGGAAAGCGGACACGGGATGCGAATTTCTTTGACACCGCCCAGGCGTTGGAGGACCGGCGTGCCGTGGTGAATGAGTCGCTGCGTGGAGATCAGATGGTGCTGTTCACCAAGGCCCAGGAAACGGAGGACAAGATGCTCACCTCGATGGAGCGCCAGGCAGAAGTGTTCAAGCAGCAGATGGAGCGCCAGCAGCACCAGGATGAAGTGTGGGCGCTGCGCCATGAGGAAGCGTCGGCGCAGCGGCAGGATGAGCGACAAACTGCATTTAATAACAGTTTATTTGGTATAGTTTTTGTAAATACTGACACACGACACACAACGTTGCACTAAGGTGTGTATGCTGCTGAGAATATCCCTACACCTGGGACAGTTTATTTTATATTGTTATTACTGTTATGACTTTATTTTATATATAATGTTTACTGACATGTACAACTGACACTTTATTTACATTTAAAATTGTTCTATTTAATGTTATGTCTTGAGAGTGCAATAAAGAAAACCGACATGGCGATTAAGCTTATTTCTCCTGACACTTTATCTTTTGTGACCTGTGTAGCATCCTATACATCACATGCAAGTGATTATTCTGATACCATCATGTTTCATCGGTTATAAACTGGCAAAGCTTTATTTGTCATTTATCATCAATGTTGCAACCTTGTGGGGGAATGGCAGGGGCACATACACAAATATGACAATTTATATCATTTTAAATATTATTTGACCTAAACTTTTAATTCCCCCCATTTCACACAACACAACATGGAGTCCACTATGGGCCAAAACTAACATGTATGTTTGCATAGTGTTTATGGCAGACGGATGCAGTGGGTCTCAGGAAGATATATAATAAAGGTGGGTTTGCTGCTGAGACTATCCCTACACCTGGGAGTTTATTTTATATTGTTATTACTGTTATTATATAGTACAACTGACACTTTATTTTATATTGACAATGTTTACTGACATGTACAACTGACACTTTAGTTACATTTAAAATATTTCTATTTAATGTTATGTCTTGAGAGTGCAATAAAGAAAACCGACATGGCGATTAAACAGATCCTGTATCAGCCATCCTACGGTGAAACATGGCAATCATGTGTGCTTTCCGTCGGCCAATCCTTTTCCTAAAGCTTTTGAACTGCCTTTGATGCTGAAGAAACTTTGCGATTATAGCATTCGACGTGTGGCGGCTCCGGATTTTTGTCGGACGCCTAATAGGCTCAGGCTCTGGCCGCATTAACGAAGTTACAAAGCTGTATAACATGAGCACAAACAGCACAACTTCAGTCGACTCCATCTCCATCATGTCTGAGGTCGGAAGGTAAACAACAGACAGTATACGCGGGAAGAGCTTCAGGAGAAGCTGGAGCAGGAGATGGCTGAGCTGAAGAGGAGAGACGCTGAGCTGAATCTGCTCTCTCACACAGAGGATCACAACCAGTTTCTGCACAGCTACCCCTCACTGTCAGCCCTCAGTGAACCTACACACTCATCCAGCATCAACATCCGTCCTCTGAGCTACTTTGAGGACGTGACGGCGGCCCTGTCAGCAGTCAGAGACAAACTACAGGAGGTCCTGAGAGAGGAATGGACAAACATCTCACCGACTGAAGTGGATGTTTTACTGTCAGCAGCAGAGCCCACCACCAGAGCTGGGTTCTTAAAATATTCACAGGAGATCACACTGGATCCAAACACAGCACACCCACAGCTGTTATTATCTGAGGGGAGCAGAAAAGCAACACTCATGGGACAACATCAGTCTTATTCTCGTCACCCAGACAGATTCACTGAATGGTCTCAGGTCCTGAGTAGAGAGAGTCTGACTGGACGTTGTTACTGGGAGGTGGAGTGGAAAGGGGGAAGAGTTTTTGTAGCAGTCGCATACAAGAATATCAGCAGAGCAGGGGGGTGGGTATGGATGTGGATTTGGATACAATGACAAATCTTGGTCCTTAGATTGTTTCCAAAACAGTTATTCATTTCGTTACAACAATATCAAAACTCCCGTCTCAGGTCCTCAGTCCTCCAGAGTAGGAGTGTACCTGGATCACAGAGCAGGTATTCTGTCCTTCTACAGCATCTCTGAAACCATGACCCTCCTCCACAGAGTCCAGACCACATTCACTCAGCCGCTACATGCTGGAGTTCAGCTTGTTGCTTTTGATTATGGAGACACATTTGAGTTGTGTAAACTGAAATAGCCTGAAGTCATTTGAGGAACTCTTCTACTTCTTAAACTCATTGTGTGTCCATCATTGTTGCTGAGAGCTGATTGTTCATGTCTTCACTGCACAGAGATCAGCTGTCAATCAAACATTATGGGATGTGCTTTAACATCTTCTCATGAGTTGTTCTGTAAATGTTGGAGTTTCTTTAGGCGGCGCTCCTTCCTGTGTCTGTTTAGCCATGGAGGCTGTCACTGCTCAGGAGGATTTCTGTTCACCTCAACTCATATTTCTCTGCATGGAAATGTAAACTTTTCTCTGAATATTTGTTGAATATCGATATTGATGTATTTGTATGTTGTTGTTTCTCTTGTAAAGCTTGAGTCTTCAGAGAGAAAGCACCAGAGCTTCTTTCATTGTAGATATTTTATTCTGGCCACTTTCTCAACAATAGAGACATTTATAATCACATGTATTATTTTGACAGATTATATATTATTGTTGCTTCCCAAATTAAGGAACAAATGAGTTCCCAGATGGTTATAACACTTATTTCATCATAAAATGTTTATTTAAAATGATATTACTTACTGTCATGATCATAATCAATAAGTCAATCATTTATTATTCTCCTGTCAATAGCTTAGAGTCTTTCTTTGGGAAATACATTGTATAATATTACAGTTATTGTTTTGCAGACTAATTGTTGTTATCCAAATAGAAAGTGGGTACTCTGATGTTTTATAGAACATTAATTATCATGATAATAATCAATAAGTAAATCATGTATGATTCTGTTTGAAATAGCTGAGATTCTGATTGTGTGGATGAAGTAAATCTGATCATGAAATCATTGAACAGACTTTACTGATGGGATGTGTGATCAAATTAAATGTTTGGATATTAATAAAGGTTTGTCTTTCAAAAATAAACAAAGGATGTTCTTCTTGTATTATGTCCAAGGTGCCATAACATTTAACCATTTTCATTCAAATCATTTCACTTTTCTACATTTCTCCGCTAAGTTCAGCAGTTTAGCTAAAAGCAGCTACAGTCACCATTCAACTATTAACATATTCAGCTTTCACACGTATTTTCAGCCGGAAATGCCTTTTCTAGTCTAACTACAACTGCCTGTATTTCACTATATTTAAATGTGTATACTTGTGGAAGCCCATTCTCTAAAAAGGAAAGTTGCATAGTTAACAATTGTCAGGAATGCGTGGAAGGGTAGGACCCAAATGCAGACTATCAGAAAAGGTAAACGGTCTCGAAACAAAACGAGCTTTATTCTCAAAGCTTAACAATAGCATGGCATGAAACACATAGGTTCTACAGAAAACTGACCGTGACCAACATGGTGGGAGACAGGAGAAACAAACATGACTGACATGGAGGAAGACAGGAAAAACCAACAATGAACCGACAAGGCACACAGGGGAAGACAAGACTAAATACAGAGGAGGGGTAATCACAAGACGAGACACAGCTGGGGTAAGGGAGGCAGAAACACAAGGGCAAACAGGTGAACACAATCAAACAATCAGACACACCAGGGAAACTAAAGACAGGAAGGCAAACACAGGAAGAAGGAACAGAGAAGACACAAGGAGGAAAACATTTCAAAACAAAACAGGAACCAGAGACAGAAAAAGACAAGACAAAACACAACACAGACAGATCGTGACAAACAATGGTGAAAGTAACTTAGTACATTTACTTCAAGTAATGTAGCCTACTTAAGTATAATTCGGGTACTTCTACTTTCCACACATCATTAACACAAATCTGCATATGAACTAAAGGTATTCAAGAAATGTAGTGGGGTAGAATTACAAAGTACCTACCCAAAAAATGTTACTTGATTAAATCTACTTTTCACTGTACTTCAATACATTTCAGAGGCTTTTAATGCACTTCATTTATTTGACAAAAGTAGTTGCTTTTTATACAAATTCATGTGTTTATATGATATATATGTTCTACAAATTGACTCAGTACTTTCCAAAATGTGCTCCATATTGACGAAGTCCAACATTAAAAAACTCATGTATTTTCTCATGATGAAAACAAGATATTATAATATTGTATAATAATACAACTCTTATATAAAAGAGTACTTTTACTTTTGATACCTGAGTACATTTAGCTGATAATACTTCTGCCCAATAGACAATAAATAGAACTTCTTTGGAAAGTTCAACGCTTTTCTTCCGTGACAGTTTCAACCTGCATGGGCAGTAACTATAGTAACGCAGTGTAGGCGGAGCCGTGACGTCATCTTCAATGCGAACCACAGAAAAACAACATCAGCCGTTAGCTGTTAGCACTCAAGCTCACAGCTCCTCATATCTGTTCAGAAATTAGACAAAAGTTAAACAAGTACAAACCACAGACTGTCTGTGTCATGGTGAATACAATCGCTGCTTTATTTATGTCTGTAGGGGCCGTTGTTGTGAGTGTGGACGGTCGGGGGATATACAACGTTAGCTTAGCCAATCTCCATCAGAAAACACACATTTTAAAAGGTTTTTGCCTGCCGTCTGTCTGCAGACTTGTCAAAGCATTAATTCATGGTTTTTACTAACCGGTATCAGTATGTTGTTACTTCGGCATCATTTGAAACGTGTATTACAATTAAATCACGGTCAAATATGTTCATTTTGTTGTAGTTGTAGCCCCATTGCCAGCGATTCTCTCTCTAGTTCAGCATACTCAGCCCGGTTGTTGGCCCGGAAAGAACCTGGATTTTGGAGAGCCAGAAAAACTGTGAAACAGTACCGTTAGCCTCTTTGTAAACAGCGTAGTACTCATATTGTCTTTTACAGGGTTGCCAACTTTGGGTACCTGGCTGGAGTGAGATTTTGATATCATGGGTTTAATTTGGTTTAATTACACATATGCGCACAAAATGACTGCTATCGTGTCAGCAGCGGGACCTTGGCATATAGGATATATATACAATATATACAAATACACAATAATGGACACAGACTATAAAGGGCACACAGTTTCATTCACTAATGAAAGTCAAACATGTTTGTTTCCACTGTTTTATTGTGTGCCTGTCGCGATAAGCAATTAATTGACTTATCGTACGATAAATAAAAATGAACTCGATAACTTTTCTGACCTCGATAAATTGCCATTTACATGAGGATGTGACTAGCAGTTTGAAAGGATGTACTTGAATTATTATTATATATTATCATTATGTCAGTGGTCTAAAATGGTCATACAACGGTGCCGACAATATTATCGTTTATCGCAATAATTTCCGGGAAAATGTATCCAACAAAATTAATTATCGTGAGAGGCCTATACATGAAACACACACACACAAACAAATCTACAGACTTACTCCAAACTGCCAAATATATTAATTAACACACTCTCACTCTCATATACTCTTTGACTCTATTTTGGCCTAGTAGAACAATAAGCAGCAGACTTTTACTTTATTATCATTTCTACTGGATCTTAGATCTGCGCATGTGCAATACGGGTCGGCAGTTGCGGCTCCAGAGTATTTTTGTTGGGTAATCTATGGTAGGGCTAACCCATACAGTGGTGGGGCTCAAATCAGTATTTGCAATGTAATTACATACACGCTCCCCCCGACAGTGAAACGCCACGCGTGAGGTTTAGATGATTTCCCTGTCTCAATCCAAATTGAACTGTATGAAATAAAAAGGCACATTTGTCTTGTAGTAAATAAAAAGGGCGACCTGGAGCCAATCCTGCAATTTCCCCACAAGTGAAAGAGTTGACATGCTGAAAACCCAACCCCTGCAGGGGGGGGTCTGGGGGGATTCTCCCCCAGGAGATTTTTTGAAATACTAACATAAAATACACATTCTGGTACTCTCTTGAGAAGAAAAATAAATAAATCTATTACTACACGACATATTTAAAAAAAATGAATGCCATTTTAGTTTTTTGTGACTTTGTTCTGAAAGCTGAACCTGCTGCTCCTCACAGAGAGAAGAGGGAAGAGGCTGTGTGAATTACTTTACATTGTGGATAAGGGTGGATAGCCCCCATTGTTCTGTGTGTCAAAATGAAAGACAGCCCACACACCTATCAATCATCAAACCGTGGGGTCTTATTTCATTACGTGTTGATTTCTATCAACACGTAATGTTGTATCGATGTATATAGAGATGTACTACCGCAAAAGTATTCTCCGTCGGGACTTCCTGCAACAACACCACGCCGTTATCGTGATTCTGATTGGCCAGAAGACATTATCAAAGATGTTCTATTGAGAAGACGATCACTACGTGACAAAAGTTTTCAAAACCGTTTCTAGTCTTCGGTATTCTTGTTTTTGGCGTGAGAATAGTTTGGGCAGCGTGAGAGCGTGATATTGAGAGTGAAAGCGTGTGTCACACGCATAGACTGTATATATAAAGGTCACACGCCAGATGCGTGAGAGTTGGCAACCCTGCTTTTATTGGGAATAAGTCAAACTGCATATGTTGTGGATGTGGAAGTAGTCAGTGAAACAACAGAAGGAGGCATGAGACTCTGTGATGAATCCAGATGATTCACTTTGATAAATGTTGTGTTTTCTGTTGTGCAGAGAGTCCAGACTACAAGCAGCGGGTTCAGTCCATCAAAGATCTGGTCCGACAGCTGCCCGTCTGCAACCACGACACCATGCAGACTCTCTTCAAGCACCTCAGGAAGTGAGAACAACACTCTCTTACTGCTCTATCATTTGTTTTTCCTTTTCTTTTGCTTGCTGTGTATAATGCCGACAAATCAAATCACACTTTGTTTGCCTTTCTCTGGCGACATCTGCGGCCTGAGGCATACTCTTTTTGAGTTGTCCGTCAGAAATAACTTCCAAACATCTGTCTGTCTGTACGCCTCGTTCTCCTGAACATATTTCAAGGAATGCAGAGGGAACCTTTTCAGATCTGGCACAAATGTGGACTGTGACTTAAAGATGAACTGATCAGATATGTGCGATGAAAGCTAACTGCTAATTAGGACAATTTCACAAATAGGATTAGATAGGCTGATGATAATTTGGACGAATTTGGTTGAGGCATACGATCGAGACTCTGTAATACTAGTATAGCGGATTTATGAGTTGATAATAATTAAAGAATATTGAGTTTTTCTCCATATTTGTAGGCTTTTTCTCATTCTTTGACCCCCGCAACATATCTGAAAACTCACCAAATTTTGCACGCGCGTTAGAAGTGGTGCAACTTCAGATGTGTAATTGGTTCCGGAACTTTGCGTCAAAAATTGCGTAGGCCACGCCCACTTCCGTTTTTAACGTAAACTCCCCCCACTTTAACTTTCACGTAAACGAACGAAACTCGCTACGCATATCTAGGGTGCGGAGACAAACCAAAAAGCCTCTTGGAGGGGTATAAAATAACGTACAGGAAGCCGGCCATTTTGAATTTGGCGTCGGAAAAACGCGATTTATCGCGTTTTTCGTCCTACGCACGAAATCTATCTTCTCCCAGGAACTTTATCCGTACGACTCGAAATTCGTCGGGTAGCGTCTCGAGACATGGGCAATTCAAAGTTATCACGGAAGTTTTTTTCTTTCGCACGGCGTTCGCTCCGATGCTAGGCGATCCCTCGCCATGGAACACGATGATGTCATAACGCCAACTGACATACTCAGAACGCCACCAAACTTCACATGATGGTTAACACTGCGGCCCTGAACAGCTCTTCATCAAATTTGATGTTACTTAATATGGCGTTACCATGGCAACGCATCCCTCGCCATAAAACACGGTGTCGCTGTAACTCCAATGGACACGGTCCCATCGTCCCCCAATCTTCACTTTTATATCACCGGTCCATGCCTCAACAGCTCTACGTGAAATCTGAGATCTCACCGTATGCCGTTTCCATGGCAACGCTCCCTCGCCATAAAACACAATGTTGTCTTAAATCAATGGAAAATGGTCCAAACGGCACGAGACTGCAGATGACAAGCTGTTGCCATGGCAACGCATCCCTCGCCGTTAAGCACCATATTGCAAATTTCACATGTGTACTAACCGTCAAGCCCTCGAGACATATATGTGTCAGTTTTTAGATTCGTCAAATGTTGTTGCCAGGGTAACAAAATGGTCGCCGTGAAACACGGTTTTCTCATAACTCCAGTTAACATGCTCCAAACGGCCCAAAACTTCACAGGTTTGATAACGATGCAGCCCTCAACACATCTAGGCGTATTATGGGGTGTCATCAAATTCCGTTGCCATGGCGACAGATCACTCGCCATCAAACACAATGTTTATGATACTGCTGTAAATCCCATGTACGTTGTCCGATCGGCCTGAAACTTCCCACGTTTGCCAACGGCCGAGTCCTCGAGACACCTAGACACACACCTCGACGTGCGGACAACAGCCTGCGGAGCGTCGAAGACCCGCTCAACGCTGCTTGCAGCTTTAATTATTATTATTATTATTGTTGTTGTTGCTAGAATGCAGGGGTATTATTATCCAGTGGAATGCCCTTACCTACTGGCCTAGTTAATTCAGTGGTTACTTTTGTTTGGCTGGGCAGTGTAGTTTTACACACCGTCTTATTTGACTTTCTCAGGACTTAAAACTGTTTTTTGGGGGCAGACCCCACAAAGAAAAAAATATATTTACGCACGTAAGGTCATCATCTTAAGAGTTTTTTATGCTCATCGAGTCATCCGTGAGCAGAGCATCAAGTTGGCATGCCTATTAGAGCTGAATGCGGCGATTACCATGTTGTTCAGCAAAACGCCTCACAAACTTATTAAGATCTAAAGCTTTAGTGTAATTACGTATCTGCCACTGCGTTTTTTGCACTACTAAATACTGTGAATATTTACTTAATTATGTGACCGTCGTCTATGTTTCCTGTAGATATTTAATTGCTCGTTTTACTGCACTGTTAGTGTACAGTTTTGTTATTATGCTGCTGTGTGTATTGTATTTTTGTAACTCTGGCACAACAATTTCCTTCAGGATAAATAAAGTCTTATCTTATGTCAGGATTTATTTTCATTTCCAAATGATGTGTCCTCTCCAGGGTGATCGAGTACGGCGAGGAGAACCGTATGACCACTCAGAGCGTGGCCATCGTGTACGGCCCCACGCTGCTGCGCCCCGAACAGGAGACGTGGAACATCGCGGTCCACATGGTGTACCAGAACCAGATCGTGGAGCTCATACTGCTGGAGTACGAGAACATTTTCAGCAGGTAGAGAGAGACGCTGGAGGACGAGCCTCTTGTTTTTCTCTCTCACTCTCCCAACGCAGAGCTCTTCCTAACCCAGCGTGGCCCTGCCGAACACAGCCTAGCTCGGATCGGCTCGACTCAGCTTCTCTTCATCTCAAATTGTAGTCACTGGCTTTCTCCTCTCGTACAACCTCCGGACCAAAGCTACGCAAATGTGTCATAAACCAAACCATAGATGTATCTAACTAGCGACCAAGAAACAGGTTTGCACTTTTCAGTATCTCATTTTCTCCTGCAGCTGCGTTTGTGCCACTTTACTGCAATAGTTGACGTCCAAATGTCCCGACACTGGATTCCTAATACAGGGCCATGAACGCCTCGTCTACTGCACAGAGACCAAAGCATCAGTTGGCTCGAAGTAAGAAGGAGGCGTCAGTATTGGAGGTTGGAGACTGGACTGTATTGTATAACCTGTCACCACTCCTGTAAGAACCACACTGGGGAACCAAGAGAAGAAACCTAACTGCTGTGCTTGGCTTTAGACGTTTAGACACTAAGAGAAGCAACGTGGAGAAGAAGGGATGATATGGAACGCTTTTATTTAGGAATGATATGAACATTTACTGCCCTTTCCGTACAGTTCTCCCTTTGTCTTTCCTTTTATTTCAGCAGGAATGCTTCACCATCAAAATGACCACTTGTATTACTCGACCCGTGTTTTCTTACGTTTTTGAAGAAGATGTAGTTTTTCTTGTATCCCTCTACGGTAGGAAGAATTCGAAAAACTGTTTGATGAATTGACGTAAATTGGGACGTATTTTAAACCCTTTATTTAAAAGCTCTCACATTTTGTGTAGTAAAGCTCAATTATCCTGTCACATGCTAGTAATTCCATTTATTTATAAAACCTTACATTATAAAAGACATCAAAGTTTCACTTTTGAGCATCATTTGACCCTCCGTGAGACTAGTCATGTGGAAGTGCTTTAAATAGTAAGCTCTTAATGAAGAATTCAAGATAACGTGGTGAATAATTGTCTTTTTGGAAAATGGTCATTCCTTTAAACGTTCCCCTTCTGCCTCTTTCCATCTCTTTCTTTGTTCTTCTTCCTGTATTCCTGAAATACTGGACCAGGGTCCTCTGAACACACGAGAGGTTTCCACTCTGTAATATATCTGCACGCCACCTTCTCCGTTTGGCTTTATGAACAAATCACCTTGCAGCAGCCAGAACTTGAACAACAAACAAATGGTACTCAGCTGTGTCTTTCCTTGACTCATGGATATGAAATGTTAAGGCCAACCGTCTTTGAACCATGACTCCATTGATACATCTGTACAGTGTTTATGTGTGTGCATGTGGACGAGGGGGGGGGGGTGGATGGATGAATGGACTCAATTACAATATATTGTACAAATAGTGAATATAAATATGTATGCTTGGAATGTTAAAGAATATGATAAGAGGGAGAAATCACTATTGTTGTGATCGTTGTGTGACCAACAGAGGAATAAAGTTCTGAACTGGGGATGTGGAGGTTTACCTGTGGTTCAGGTAAATGAAAGATTGTTTGAATGTAACTTTGGAGAGTAACTGTTGGCTTTACCAAACTGGAATAAAGACCTCTGATAAGAGATATTTCCAAAGGAGATATGTGTTGTTTCTTTTACTTATGCAAACATTTACATCTGCGTTACATAAGCTCTATCAGGGTTCCCGCGGGGTCTTAAAAAGTCTTAAAAAGTCTTAAATTTGATCATCTGAATTTAAGGCCTTAAAAAGGTCTTAAATATGACCAAAAAAATAAGAAAGGTCTTAAATATGATTTAGAAGGTCTTAAAAATGATGGGATTTGAAAGGTACTTCTGTGTTGCGATCGCGTCTATATGTGTTTTGGGGGAAATGTCCGGGCTGCAAAGTAACCAGTACGGTAAGAGCCTTTCAGTTCCCCCCAACAATTTA
>NW_022987839.1:6028405-6098405 GCF_902827165.1 Trematomus bernacchii | reverse complement strand
GATGTGCTTTAACATCTTCTCATGAGTTGTTCTGTAGATGTTGGAGTTTCTTTAGGCGGCGCTCCTTCCTGTGTCTGTTTAGCCATGGAGGCTGTCACTGCTCAGGAGGATTTCTGTTAACCTCAACTCATATTTCTCTGCATGGAAATGTAAACTTTGCTCTAAATATGTGTTGAATATCGATATTGATGTATTTGTATGTTGTTGTTTCTCTTGTAAAGCTTGTGTCTTTAGAGAGAAAGCACCAGAGCTTCTTTCATTGGAGATATTTTATTCTGGCCACTTTCTCAACAATAGAGACATTTATAATCACATGTATTATTTTGACAGATTATATATTATTGTTGTTGTTGTCCAATTAGAAAGTGGGTACTCTGATGTTTTATAGAACATTAATTATCATGATAATAATCAATAAGTAAATCATGTATGATTGTGTTTGAAATAGCTGAGATTCTGATTGTGTGGATGAAGTGAATCTGATCATGAAATCATTGAACAGACTTTACTGATGGGATGTGTGATCAAATTAAATGTTTGGATATAAATAAAGGTTTGTCTTTCAAAAATAAACAAAGGATGTTCTTCTTGTATTATGTCCAAGGTGCCATAACATTTAACCATTTTCATTCAAATCATTTCACTATATGCCTGGAATTTACTTCTTTTGTGACCGATTTAAGGGATATTAAAATGTATGTGTTCAAACCATCCTATGACCTGGGTTGGTTTAAACACTGGTGTTAAAGGGGCCCTATTATGCTAATGTTCAGGGTTCATAATTGTATTATGTGTCTCTACTGTGACATGTTTTCATGCTTTAATGTTCAAAAAGGCTTTATTTTAGACTTTGCTGACCATTCACATGCACACAAACACACACTACAGGAAAAGGAAACCCCAAAAAGCTTAATAGAATTTCTTTCATTAATTATACATGGAAAGGAATTAAGTTTAGTAACTTCTTCTCACATGTTAACTAGCCACACTCTTACCTACAGTATAGCCCTCTGACAAAGATGCACTTCCTCTCCTCCTCCATATTTCTCTTACCACCTTCTCCATAAAGACATCAGGCGCAATGATTCAGCGATAAGAAGATGCTGATATTGTACGGCTAGATGCTACTATTAATTCCCCAAAAATGTGTTAAAAAAATTCAAATATCATATAATCAAAGCACACAATGATACAAAGCAACACATATGCTTTAGATAAAGTGTATTAGACACAGGACATTGTTTTCTTTCATGTAAGAACATTTTATTGATTTGTAAAAACAAGTGTAACTCTAAAAAGGAAGGAGCCTTTGAGGTCTATCTGTGCTCGCGCCTGTTG
Source organism: Trematomus bernacchii (assembly GCF_902827165.1). Taxonomy (NCBI): domain Eukaryota; kingdom Metazoa; phylum Chordata; class Actinopteri; order Perciformes; family Nototheniidae; genus Trematomus; species Trematomus bernacchii. The sequence continues at coordinate 6,097,067 of NW_022987839.1, read as the reverse complement.
TTGACAATCACTCTGAAGTCAGTGATTCATACTGAATTTAGGCCCCGCTCACACGGGACCGTTTGCGTTTATGCACAGTATGCGTATTCAAAAAAGTCTTCCGTTCACATGCATTTGTTTCATTTAACGTGTCTGTTCAAACGAGGCCGCTGGAAACGCTGTAGTACATATGCTGGGACTGTAAGTGGCGCTGTAACTTCCGCCAAAATACACCAAAAGCCGCGAAGAAGAGCAACCCGAGCAGCCCCGCTGCAATGTTGCCATGGCTACCCTTCTGTTTAAGCCCCGAAACTGAAACTGAAACTGAAAGAAACCGGGGAGAGGTGGGGCTATCACTATTTTTTCAGGAAATATTCGTATAGAGGTGATTACACGGACTCGGTTGACCCCCCAGAGCGTTTCGTTTGCAAATCTATCCACCTTGGGACCCGTTATTGTTTGTGGGGTCAGTTTCTATTGGCCTCGTGTAAATAATAGGGCTATACGCACGCGAAACTATGCAGATACAAGCAGTTTTGTCCTCGTGTAAACGGCGCCTGAATCTATCAAATATTGATATTCAACGATTTGTTTGATGCACATTCTCTGTAGTTAGAAAGACTCAAAGTCACACCTAGACTTTCCTTCACTGTGAACATGCTGAGCTGTAAGAAAGAGTAAAGTGACGAGCAAGAGTCCATTCAAAACTATTTAAAACGTTGTTGCTCTGCCAGCACAGATTGATTCAAAGTGAGCATAGAAAAGGTTTAATCTATCATCGTGTAGATAAAAAAAAAGGTGATACCCAGAGAAAAGCCATTTCAAAGTGTCCATTGAACTGACCTGACTGTGTCTGCTCACCTAATTAAACCAATGCAGGGATGACTTGCTGATGGGAAAACTATACTGCTGTTATCTTAAAAGAAAGACAAATTGTCTCTTAATAATCGTATTAAATGTATTTCTGTCATATTTTCTAATTCCAATTAAATGAAACCTGCTCTCATATTCCCAATTGTGCTCAATGGAGCAGAAGAACCTGAAACATTGAAAAAGATAAAAAAATGATGTTGAATGCACTCGAGAGTGAGATTAGCAAGAGATTCAAGGCATTAGGAAATGAAATGGCAGTGGAAGGGGGGGGGGGGGGGTGAAATAGGTAGTTTCAAAAGTAAAGGCTTTATTGTCCTATTTACAATATCAACAGCGTCGTTGGTGGCAAAGTAAACTTTTGAAGGGGCCCTATTCTGCTCATTTCCAGGTTCTCATTTGTATTCTGTTCCTCAGCTGTGACGTGTCTCCGTGCTTTAATGTTCAAAAAGCTCTTTATTTATCTCATACTGCCTGCAGCACCTCTTTTCACTCCTTCTGGAGGGAACTTTGGGATTTTAGCCTTTGCAGACCATTTACATGCACACAAACCTATATAACACACTACAGGAGAGGGAAAACCCTAAAAAGCATAACAGGGCCCCTTTAAGTACCTGGCTCTTCTAACAGTGCAGCATACGATATATTGAAGACGGAAGAAGGAAGTGCATAAATAATGCAAGAAAATGGTGCAAATGACACAATGCAGAGCCTCACCTGTCATACTCCAATGTAACGGAAAAACAACTAAAGAAAAACGAAATAGTAATAATAATAAAATGTCTCCACTGATCTGTGTAAGTGTGATTTATGTTTGATCCCAATCGCTTTTTATAGTCAAAATCAGCAAATTTGCCGAGCTCCGCTACGGGAGCGATGAGAAGTGAGGCAGGGACGAGCTCTGCCTCTCGTAAACCCACAGTAACTTGCTGGAGCACGGGCACTAATTTAGCGCGGGCACTTATTTTGTGAGCGCGCTCAAGCCAGTTACTGTGGGGTAAGGTGAGGCACAGATGAGCTCTGCCTCACTTCAGAATGCGTCACCCCACAGAAACTGGCTGGAAAGCGGGCCCTAAGCGCATGCCTGTTCCCATCTCACTGTAGGTCACCAATGTAATGTTTGTAGATCCCTTTATTACATTTATCCTCGCCATCCATAGTCTCTAAATAACTTATTTCACGTATATATGATATTTAGGCTCGCTGGTCTCATCATACAACGGCAATGAAACCAGGGGAGGCAGCCATAACCTCTGCCGCACTGAAGGGGGCGCACGTGAGCCCACAGGTTCTTGTTGCTACTGTTATTCTACGCAGAGACGGTAGACGCAAACAACAAACTAGACTTTAGAAACTACAGGAAGATAAGGAGGACTTTTACAAAAAAGTAATAGAGATTGTTGTCCAGAAGGATAGCATGGACTTCATCTTCAAGTCAAGGTACAGATGAAGCGTCTTATTTTGGACAGTTTAAAGTGCGAGGGTCGTGATCGGTTCATGCACGTTCCGTGATGGCCGGCCGGCCCCCAGTGAGACTTGATACCGCCCCCATGATAAATACATTTAATTATTGTGAAGCCAGCTGCAATGGATCATTGATCCACCAGGGGGTGCAGTGGGGTTCCACACTGGAGTCATGTGAAATCAACTTCTAAATAATAGATGTTGTTTAGTCGGAAAAAACGAACGAGCCGGCTCTCCCGATTTTTAATCCTAATTTAATCATCATCATTGATGTTTATGTTCGCCGAATTGACATGAAATCACTGACAAATATGAATATTCTGTATTCAACTTCATTGAAAACGATCAGGATGGGTGTTATTTTTCCCCACAATGACCAAGTCGCTGCAAATGATCCCATGTATTACATGTACATGGCCACATTCTCAACAAAGTTACGTAACGAAACATTCTGTATTCCTTGCTTACTTTTTATTTAATGCTTTATAACAGCTGGAATAGTTCGTTTAGAACAGGCACCTCACTCGCAATCTGCTCCTCCGCAACGCCTACCACCTACCTCCGGCTGAAATTATGAATGTACAGTAAGGCATAGTAATCATAGATAACACGGCAGGGTCCGTTACAGTTTGTTTTCATCTGATTTCAAATATTTCAAATGTCTGAAGTTAATAAATACATTCTCAGTGTTCAAGTCAATAATAGTCATATAAGAAAAGTACTGATCTAATAACAGAGATTTTATAAGGACTTTTCAATGTTCGACATCGCTCATGTGAAATACAGTAAACTGGATGTTGTGGTGCCGAGAGGCGGGGTATCAAAAGTACAAGCTAAACTTTTATTTAGCATCTGAACACACTTGTAAACAACGTGATGCCCGGGAAGCGAAGACCCGGCGGAAACAGCTGGTCTGGTTCACTAAAATGTCCGTGTACAGTATATCTGGTACTAATGTATAGCGGATCTTTGTTAAGATCCATATGTCACGGATAGAACTATATATTGAGCTTTAAAACAAATGATATATATTATAATAAAATAAACACCGGCTGTTGTTATGCCTGCTGTAACGTTTACTTTCTCCGTTCTCCGCTTAAGTAATTATTACTTCCTGGTTAGCTTTCCGCTCGAAATTTAAATCTGAAAATGGCAAAATAACGGAGAAAAAAAACGTTCACAGAGAAGACGACAACAATTGTCACTTGCACTTGTCATTTAGCATCTGAACACACTTGTAAACAACGTGATGCCCGGGAAGCGAAGACCCGGCGGAAACAGCTGGTCTGGTTCACTAAAATGTCCGTGTACAGTATATCTGGTACTAATGTATAGCGGATCTTTGTTAAGATCCATATGTCAGTAGAGATGGGATGGCAGAAGGTGCTATATATATATATATATATATATATAATTCCAAAGCTGGTAAAGACCTTTCAAATTTAGCAATAATAGTCATATAAGAAAAGTACTGATTTGTTCTTGAATCAACTTTTTTATGGAAAATGTTTATGTAATTTTATTTCATTTTAAATAAAATGAAAGACATTCACAGTTAATGTAATTAGATATACATTATTAATGCCATACATTTTTAAATGTAATTAGATATACATTATTAATGCCATACATTTTTGCATAAATATTTATTCAGTATGATAGCTGTCTAACAGAAGTTAAATCCATTTCTCACTTATTCTGACAATGTACTTAACCCCAAATAAAAGAACCCAATAAAAATAGTTGTTAAATAATAGTGAAGTCACGTTGTAATAACAATAACTCATCTCTCTCGGTTTTTTTTGTTTTCTTTGTGTGCTTTGCCAAAAGCCACTGTGTCAAGTGTCCTAGTTGGGTTACCGTAACGAACAGCAGCCGGCTCTCGATTTTTAATCCTAATTTAATCGTTTATGTTCGCCGAATTGACATGAAATCACTGACAAATATGAATATACTGTATTCAACTTCATTAAAATGTTATTAACGTGCCTAAACTCAGTAATTCACTAAAAATTACTGATCCCTCCGCGTCGCGGAGGGATCTTGATCCCTGGGTGTTATTTTTCCCCATAATGACCAAGTCGCTGCAAATTATCCCGCTTATTACATGGCCACATTCTCAACAAAGTAACGACATGACTCCCAATATTAATTAAAATGCTTTTATGGATTTAGAAAATATTTTTATTGATTTAAAACATAGTTCTATGTATTGATTTAAATTTACATGCATCCGCTAAGAAAAATAGTCCGTTGTTACCGTTTTTTAAACAGTCAGAATGAAACGGCAGCTCTCAGCTGTGTGTTCACACTCCTAACTCTGATCTTTCTTTTCCAACAGTTAAGTTAACTGTAGGTTACTCTGAGTGACAAGCTTACAGTTAGTGAAGTAACACTTTTTTTTTGTGAGTCACGACCTCGCTGTTTCAGCCCCCACCCCACTCTTTGTTTAAAACGAATTGGCCATTGGAATGTGTGTGTCCCAACCCCCCCCTGTGATATCTCTTCACAGGGGGGAGAGAGTTAGACGCTCGTGAATTGTCAACGGGGGGGGGCCTCTCTGCACGGAGGAGCCGCGGAGAAGTGAATCACAGTGATCTGCTATTTTAAAGTAAATTCAACACATATCGACCCTAAATATAGCATATATTAAGAACGAGAAAGTGTTAACATCGTTTTTTGTAAACATATGACCAATGTGCGAGGGTGATGACATCAGAGCATCGTCCTATGGGCTTAGCCCCGGACAGGTACAACAGGTATTCACTCAGAGGGGGGTAGTTACCCATTTACATGTCAAAAAGCAACATACAGTAGGCGGGTGGGGGATGGTGAACGTTTACATTTCTCTACAGCAGTGGTTCCCAAACTTTTTGTGCCCAAGGCACACCAAAGGACAAGTAAAAATCTCAAGGCACACCTATTGTGCGAAATAGCCCTTATAACACGTGTTATCACTCATATCATGTAAAATATCTGTAAATGTGCATAATTATTTACTAATGCCAAATAAAATGTATAGATAGAACAATCAGTGGTTCAAGTTAGTATATTCCTCAGTGTAACATATCCACTAGTTGCAAAGCTTAAACATTTTTATATATTTTTTTATTTTAAGGGAAAGGATGTTTTCACTACTCAGTTTGTCAACTATGTTACGGACAAACTTGATGTCATTACAATCATTTGATTAAGTCCTGCACTTCAAGTAAAATCAAATTTGAAAGGCTCTTGAGTCTATTCTACCATATATCCAAAGATTTTTTAAAGTTTAAAAAATAATTGTATTAAAGTTTTGTTTTTTCATGTGATATGTTCAGCACTGTCATTAAGTTTAGGGATATTTTGTATTATAAAACTACCATACAGGTCATTTTGATAGTTTTAAGAGATGTCATGTAAAACTCCAACCTGTGTAGATATACATTATACCATAAAGGATATCAGAAGCACTATTTTAGATATTTTAAATTTGAAAAAATGAGGTGCAACATAGTTGACAATGAAATCAAACATTTGACGCAAATAACATAGTTGACTGGATCCATCATTTCAATGGTAGGCCTTGCCTGGATGACCACATGTCATTTTCTTGAACAGGTTAACATCACATTTGCACATATAATTGAATTAAAATCATTAAACAATTGTAAACCATAACAATGTACGTAACATTGTTGATTGTCAATGAGTATATTAATTGACCATGTGCTATTATACATAAAATATTGTAAAAATGTAGAGGACAATCACCACAGTGTGTTCAAAATGTCTGCCAAAGAGGAACATGGCATCATGTGATGCTGGTGACATGGTATTGGGACAAACAATTTTTGAGTTAAAGGGGGAAGTTCTGTTAGTAACATAGTTGACAGAACTTTTGCGGACATTCATATATTAAGATATTTAAATTATTTAAAGGGGGAAATCAATTAAAAATATGTTATTATTCTTTAGTATTTAGACTTTTGAAATAAATGAATCATTTTTTAAATTTACTTTAATGGTTTTTATTCATTATTTTGAATCCAAGACACCCTCAACTGAAAAACGGACATAGCAAAAACTGACAATTTAAGAACATCATGACACATTTCAAGCTAAATAAAGCATAGGATGCACATAATGTTTGTGTGATATTATAACATGCTTTCCAATAATAGGCAAAATATCATATTTTGAAGAAAATAGTTAGAATAATTATAATTATCATCAATGGACATCAATGGACATGGAATGTACCCTAAATTGTAGAATCACTCAGCAGTTACATACACCAAACCTTCCAGTTATATTCCTATCAATATTATGAAGGCTTTTACAGAAGGGTTTGGTCATATATAATTCATAGCCTGAATTATATAACATTTTATACCTAAAAACATGGTGAAAATTGATATTTTAGGGCTGTTGACAGTATTTTCTGATTTATGGAGTGATACAAAGAGATATCCAAAATCCCTTCTGTAAAAGCCTTAGATACTAATATGACTACAAAATGAAACAATAATTTTGATCCTGGCTTTATCCAAAGTTCAGATTTCGGTTCCTGAAATGTGTTAAAATATGCGCATATTTCATGAGATAATGGTTCATTTGGATATTTAAACATGCTATTTCAGAAAACTTGTAATACAAAAAACAATTGCCTTATTGTAAGTAATTAACTGGAGAAATATTTAGCTGATATCTTTAAGTTAAAAATACCCTATTCACCTGGGGTGTCTCGCCTTAATTAGATGTTTGATAAGTGCAGATCACATAGTAAAACACGTACACAGATACATTATTTTGTATTTTTATTAAATTCGACAATGTCAATTTCACTTTCCACTATGTCCACCGTTGTTTTTCACAACCAATGGCAGAACTTTATTGAGGCCTGTAATTAGTCAACTACAGGTCTCTTGAGTCAGTCTTTTTCTTCCAAAAAGCTTGTGACAAGATGTTATTGCTCTTGGGGCATTAAAAAACAAGATTTTAACTTTAGTTTTTTATATAATATCTGCATTTTCTATTGTGAAAAACTAAGTCTTAGTTATTTAATATATAGCGCCATCTCCTGGTTAAACCCTGAAATTGGAGAATAGTGGGAGGGCCTAACATTCCTGAATACTGGTCTTTGGCAGGCAACTGGCTGGCAACTGGCTGGCAGTCGGCAGGAAGCTGTATGCTGGGGTCCAAAATAAGAGGCTCCATCTGTAAGACCACAACTGTAATGAAAATGAAAGAACAATCCAATATTTAGATTTTGGGTATCCTTTTGTTGAACGGTCTGTTTAAAATGAATCGAAGCATCAGACTAAAAAAGCTTTTGAAAATAACCGAATATTTCGATTAAGGTCAAAATATAATATTTGTAAATCTGACTCAGTGAGTCAGTGCCTCACCAGCCATGAACCTCACCGCACGTCACTGGTGTGAACATAGATTAAACAGCCAGCCAAAGTCTTTTGAGAGCCAGGGAATGAGCAGCCATGCTCCTTTATTGACTTATTTGCAGTCCACTTACATTACAACGGAGTGAAACTATAAAAAAGAAGAAGTTACAAGACACTTAATGATCTCATACATGCAAGTGTAACATACACAGATTAACACATGGGACCGCTAAGTGTAAACAAGGTAAATAAAGCTAATGCTAGCTGTGCAATAAGCATGTATACAGGCTAGTATGGCTAACGCTAGCATGTATGCTAACGCTACCGTGTATGCTAACGCTAGCGCGAATGCTAACGCAAATGCTAGCGCGAATGCTAAAGCATTTTCTCATTGTGTTTAAACATCTCCAAATGACATCACATAAACACAATATATGCTACTAAACATACAGTGTAAGGCTTACACTTACACTTACAGTCATTGCTTTCTGACGGACTTGACCCTTTTACTCTTCAGGTTGCATAGGGAAAATTAGTAGCAGTCTACTGCCATGCTATTCAGTTCACTTTCTCCTATTTCCTGTACCCGGTTTCCTGTCTAACCTTCAGTACAAATTTGACAAAATATAAATGTGCATATATGAAACATACAGGTCAATATCACCTTGCTATTGGTAGCTGAACTGTCAATACCCCAAAACAAATTCTTAGATAGAAATACCAAATGTTTTGTTATTTAGACAAAATTAACACTTACAGTTTCATGTCTTGTTACATAAGAATATATCATATGTGTTAAGTGTTATTATGGGAGAATTACTATTCTTGTGGTACTACTGCCTTATTAGGCCCATATTGAGCATATTAAGACCAAAACTCATGTACAACAACTTCCTTACTTGCAATAAATAAGCACTAATTAGAGGGTTATTGAGGAAAAACTCTCAACTAATGGCTTATTACTTGTAGAATATGGTCATGTAGAATAAGGCATTAATAAACATTTTATAATGACTAATAAAGAGCCAATATACTGCTAATATGCATGTTAATTAACAACTATTTGATGGTTAATTTGTGTACCTTAATATAAAGTGTTACCATAATTTTCTCTTTGGTTTGATTAGTTAAAAAATAGAAGACTTAAAAAGTCCCTTGTAAAAGTACTAAATAGCACCATGTTTAGCTAAATGTACTCCAAGTACTAAAAGTAAAAGTAGTCTTTATGCAGAATGGATAGGTTCACAGTATTATATTATGGCAATTATGTTATCCTGTTTTTATAAATGTACAGTAAGAGCATCCAAGCATTGTAGTTTGACAACGTGGACCAAATGTAGATACTACAAATACTGTGTAGATTACTGGTGCAGTACTGCAATATACCATATCAGCATATCAGGTCTTTTATATGTGCAAAGTAACTAGTAACTGTGAGTCCTTAAGTAAATGTAGTGGAGTAAAAAGTAAAATATTTTCCTCGGAAATGTAGATGTAGAGATTTGCTCACAGAAGGCTGAATTCAACCGATATTTTTATTAAAATGTTTTCTTAGTCTGGTGCACAATTATATTAATTTGAACACTGGGCAGCAAATGTTGTTGCACTATGCCACTTTCAGAAAAACATCCATCACAAATTCTTGAAATTTAAATGGTTGATGACTCAACATTTATTGATTAAAGAAAATTGACAAACGTGAAAATAAAACATACAATCAATCAATAAAAAAAAACGTTATTACAGACTCAGGGTCCAGATATAAATAATAAATGACATATAATAAATCACATACATAGCATAAAGCTCAATACTATTCAACCATAATCAACGACCAACAATATCAACTAAGAAAACTGTTTTCAACCATAAATCGATTACTCCGCCCCATTGCTGCCCCACAACCTCCTGGTGTCGTGACGTGCAACAGATGTTGTGTGAAAATAAAAAAAAAGATAATACATTTAAAAAAAAGTACATAGTCAAAATTATAACAAAAAAACATATTTGCGTCGGTGCCAGTCGCACACTCAAAACTTCCTTGGAGGATAATGTTCTAGTGTGCTGTACAATTTGACTGGAAGAGAGATGGACTGAAGTCTAGGCGTGGGTTTCCTTGAGCATTGCTGAGCCTCTCATGTCTGACTTGGAGGGCAGTGTGAATCTTGAGCAGCTCACGATACTCAGCGTTGATGTCGCAGTGCCTCCTCCCCAGATTGGTGTACTCCTGCTGCAGGTGGTGAAGCGCCTTATTGCTCTCATCCAGGGAATATTTCTGCTCCCTGAGCCTGAACTCGGTGTCACTGATGTTTCCAAAGTTGTAGTTTGTCTCTGCACGTTGTTTTTCCTGAAGCCTGGGGAAGGTTTCCTGAGCCTTCTGCAGAGACAAGGTCAATTTGTTGTTTTCCTCCAGAGTTGTGATCTGCTTCTTCAAAGCTTCTTGAAGCTCGACGCGGTGCTTTTCACACCTGGTCCTTTCTTTTTCCAAACTGGAGGAGATCTGATCAACAGTATGGTGCAGCTCAGAGTTTCTTGTCTTTTCCTGTTTAAGGGCTTCTTCGAGATCGGCCTGTCTCATCTTGATCTTTGACTCCTTTGCTTTGAACTCATTTACAATGCACTGTAGATTAGTGATGGTAAACTGATTGTCAGAAATGCTATCATTTTTCCTTAACAGCATCTCTTCATGGCCCGCAGAGAGAGAGCGGAGTTCAAATCTTTCTCTGTCATATTCTCTCTCCAGGACAAGGAATCTAGCCCTGATGTCAGCATTTTCCCTCCTTAATGTTTGCATGTCGTACGCAGATGCTTCTCTCAGTTGTTGAGTGAGGATTGAAATAGGTCCAGCTGACGCCTGCTTTCCAACCATCCTCTCAAATCGCTTCTTCTCACTTTTTAGAGACGACTTTAGGAGTTTCTCAACTGTCAGGCTCTTTTCCAAAGCCAGGGTCTTCTCAGACAGCTCTTTCTCTTGGCTCTGGATCTTCTTTGAGGCTCTGGAGAAACGAGCCTCCTCCTTCTTAAGGGCCTCCTCCAGTCTGCTGGAAGCTCCTCTGTCGCCCTGAAGCTTCTTCTCTTCAATGTGCTGTTTATTGACAGCAGCCTCCAGTTCACTTTGCAGTCTTTTGTTCTCATAGGTGAGGTGTTGGTTCCCCTGAGTCAGACGGGCCAGTTCTTCTGCATCCTTCTTCTGCTGAGAGACAGCAGCCTCGTTGTTCATCTGCAGTGAGCTGCTTTTTGTTTGCTCCTCTGTGAGGTCTGAGGCACACTTATTCACTCTCTCCTGTAGTGAGGTAACAATGCTGACCTTGGCTACAATGTCGCTTTGGAGATTCAGGACATTTGAGTGCAGGGATTCAATGTCTTTGTCTTTTTTCTGACTTTCCTCCTGCAACTCAGTGAGGCGGTCCTTTATTGCTGTAACTGAGGCAGTATTCAACACAATCAGCTCTGAGATTTCTCTTTGGTGCTGGCTGGAGGATGCATGATGATCTATCTGGAGCTTCTCAATCACCTTCTTGTCTTCTTCAAGCTCAGAAGTCATTATAGTGATTCTGTTTTTCAGCTTTGTTTCGCCACGCTGCGGCTCTTTTTGTGACTGTTTCAGAGCAGCGTTTATGAGCTTTATTCTATCACAAAGGGAATTATTTTCATCTTGCTCATACTTCAGAGCATTTGCAATAGCGTATTTTTTCTCTTCATCCAGGGCTTCCTGAAGGCCAGATGATTTGTCATATCTCTCAGATCTTGCAGATGATTTGTCAGATCTCGAAGATGATTTATCAGGTCTCTCAGATGATTTGTCAGATGTCTCAGATCTTTCAGAGTCCTCTGTCTGTGAAACATAAAAAAAGTATTATTGTGTTGTCTATGTGCAGTGTTTTTTATTAAGAAAACAGAAGTGGAGTATTAGCTTTTTTACAGTTTTCATGAGTGTAATTGTAGACATGTGTGCCACTGAATTGAATTCTTACCTCAGCTGTAGTTTTCTCTGTTGCTGGAGATGGAGGTCTGCTCCTTAATATCTTCCTCCACCTCCTCAGCAAACTCCTGAATCTCCTCTTTGATTTCTTCCTCCACCTCCTCAACATACTCAAGAATCTCTTCGGTTTCTGACTCTGTCTTATCATCAAAGTTCGCAATCTCGTTGATTTCAGACTGTTTCTCATCATCAAAGTTCGCAATCTCGTTGATTTCAGACTGTTTCTCATCATCAAATTTCGCAATCTCGTTGATTTCGGACTGTTTCTCATCACTAAAGTCCAAAATCTCTTCGTTTTCAGACTCTGTCTTACCATCAAAGTTCGCAATCTCGTTGATTTCGGACTGTTTCTCATCACTAAAGTCCAAAATCTCTTCCATTTCTGACTCTGTCTTACCATCAAAGTTCGCAATCTCGTTGATTTCGGACTGTTTCTCATCATCAAATTTCGCAATCTCGTTGATTTCGGACTGTTTCTCATCATCAAAGTTCGCAATCTCGTTGATTTCGGACTGTTTCTCATCATCAAAGTTCGCAATCTCGTTGATTTCGGACTGTTTCTCATCATCAAAGTTCGCAATCTCGTTGATTTCGGACTGTTTCTCATCACTAAAGTCCAAAATCTCGTAGTCCCTCTGCAGTCCCTCAGAAGCCAGGGTCTTCTCAGACAGCTCTTTCTCTTGGCTCTGGATCTTCTTTGAGGCTCTGGAGAAACAAGCCTCCTCCTTCTTAAGGTTCTCCTCCAGTCTGCTGGAAGCTCTTCTGTCGCCCTGAAGCTTCTTCTCCTCAATGTGCTGTTTATTGACAGCAGCCTCCAGTTCACTTTGCAGTCTTTTGTTCTCATAGACGAGGTGTTGGTTTCCCTGAGTCAGACGGGCCAGTTCTTCTGCTTCCTTCTTCTGCTGAGAGACAGCAGCCTCGTAGTCCCTCTGCAGTCCCTCCAAAGCCAGGGTCTTCCTAGACAGCTCTTTCTTTTGGCTCTGGATCTTCTGTGAGGCTCTGGAGAAACGAGCCTCCTCCTTGTTAAGGTTCTCCTCCAGTCTGCTGTAAGCTCTTCTGTCGCTCTGAAGCTTCTTCTCTTCAATGTACTGTTTATTGACAGCAGCCTCCAGTTCACTTTGCAGTCTTTTGTTCTCATAGGTGAGGTGTTGGTTCCCCTGAGTCAGACGGGCCAGTTCTTCTGCATCCTTCTTCTGCTGAGAGACAGCAGCCTCGTTGTTCATCTGCAGTGAGCTGCTTTTTGTTTGCTCCTCTGCTTTGGCTTTTCTCTCCTCATCCAGGGCTTCCTGAAGGCCAGATGATTTGTCATATCTCTCAGATCTTTCAGAGTCCTCTGTCTGTGAAACATAAAACAATTATTATTGTGTCGTCTATGTGCAGTGTTTTTTATTAAGAAAACAGAAGTGGAGTTAACTCTGCATCAATGGGTGTGAACAAGTATGCTGTGATCAATTGCATTAAAGATGATTTACTATTTTGATTGATTTTTTTGAAAAACTTTAGTAAAGAAACTAAAGCGTTGAGTATTAGCTTTTTTACAGTCTTCATGAGTGTAAGTGTAGACATGTGTGTCACTGAATTGAATTCTTACCTCAGCAAAGGAAGTGTCGCTGTAGTTTTCTCTGTTGCTGGAGATGGAGGTCTGCTCCTTAATATCCTCTTGAACCTCCTCAAATTCCTCCTCCACCTTGTTTGTAAACTCCTGCCCCTCCTCCATGGTTTCCTGCACCTCCTCCATGGTTTCCTGCACCTCCGCCATGGTTTCCTCCAGGATTTCCTCCTCAATTTCCTCCTCGATCTCCTCCTCAACAGAACTGTCCTCAGATGGACAATTCTTTCGGAGCCATCGAGAGTTGTTGAACGTCTTGTTGAAAACTGATCTTACTCTGTCCATCTTATTCATCGTGAAGAAATAGCTGCTTCTTACTGATAATGTGAACTCGATGTGGCTGGGATAAAACCTGGCTTGTTATCGTCCTGCACAAACTGCAAATAAGTTGTGTAGCTATTTAACCAGAGAGCATGCTCTCTTGCAGACAATATGATATGACATCATCAGGTTCAGTAAGACTTCAGAGCCGAACATTCCGGAATGTGCTTTGGTCTATACCGACACATTCTACATTCCATTTCAAAGTATTCTAAATTCAATTTCAAAGTATTCTACATTCCATTTCATTTCAGACATTCCATTTCATTTCAGACATTCTAAAAGTATGGAGGAAAGTCACCTGATAAGCAAAGTTAGTTCATGGAACTAAAGAGCAGATCGCGTTCACACCAGAATAAGTCCCTGAGGGAAGATTACGCAAATGAACCCGCTGACGTCACTTCTTCTTCTTCTGCTTTGGGTTTACTGGCAGGCCGCAAACAACTTCATGGCGTATCCTGCCACCCAAATTCCCCGGCCATAGTTGGGGACTGGCTTCAGTAGAAGCTGCTGGGAAGCTCCTCTGAGTCCCCACGAGTCTGCAGGAAGTTTCACTGATCCACGTCCCCTCCCCTGAGCCAAACGATAACTTCTGGCAGCTATCCTACTTGCTAAAGGGTAGGCAGATGGACTGGGGTACGTTGTAATGTGATTTTACATGTTATAAAGAGAGTAGGGGTGTAACGGTATCCGTATTCGTCCCGAACCGTCACGGTTCGGACGTCAAGGTTCGGCGCATGCAGTCACACGACGAATACGCCTTTTTTTTATAAAGGGAAAAAAGTCTGACACTCAGGGCAGTATCCATTACACTATATATAATCCAGGGGGCGGTATTGCGCCTAAAAGCGGTTTGCCTGCCGCCCTTAACCTGTTAAGCCCGAGAGACCCCGGGACCGGGGTACTGCCGCAACATCTTGCAGGAAACAGTGTCTGAGGGCATGTTCATTTAATAAAACTATGAATGTTTTATATCCATGTAACGGGAAGAAACTCATCTAACTGATCATTTTTTTTTTTTTTTCAAAAGAAAACCCACAATGCTAACACTGAGCCTCTGAATTAGCAACGAGCTAAAAATGCTAACACCTTACTGCACCGAAAATCACTCACAAAACCTTATTATTTATCTTTTCACCACATCCAACACATCGTTTCACATCGTGAGGTGACACAGAACGACACCGACATTACCACTGAATTATACGTATTTGCGACGTTATAAGCAAAAACGGACATCAAAACAGGTGACGCTAGGTAGTTAAAAATGCTAACATTTTTACCTTGGCTCTGTAGTCTCTCCAAAGTGGTCTTCAATGGCATTAAAACGATAAAAACGCTGCTGAAGTTAATCCATAGGTTAATCTAATGTGTCTGTGTCCCTTTGAAATGATTTCTGATAATCCATAAGCATTAAAACTGCTTTTCCGTTTCCAGATGTCAGAGCTAGAGATAGGTCCACTCTGATGCAAAATTACATGCGCGAAGCCCCCACCTCTTCTCTTCAAAACGTGTGTGTGTGGGGGACTCCCCCTTCGATTCTATTGGCTCTAACGGTCAGAAAGAGGTGTCAACCATCAAAATCGAGCAAGGGGGGCCAGAGATATGGAAAATCCACCCAAATGACCCCAGAAGTGGTTTCTTTTTGCTAAATCTCTCTAAAAAGGTCAAATGTCACTTGTTTTGCATCAATCTTGATACAGGGTACTTATTATATGTTGTACTTTGGATTCCTAAAGCTTTTAGTCTACTAACCCATCATCCAAGGGTGGTTTTCACTATAAGTAAAAAATTATTTTTGGACGGACACTATAATTTACAGTTTTTTACTATGTAAAATCTGAATTTTCTTTAAAATAAAAAACATCTATATTGATTCTGACTTTTCTACATCCAACTCACAGGTTTATCATTACTTTGAGAAAAAAGATTATTAATTTAACCCTTTTAGAAGGGAAGATATGGTCATTTGTTCTGGGAATGTCATTTTCGAGCCTGAGACCTGAAAAACAGGCTCAGGGCTTAACAGGTTAAACAACAAATGAAGAACAAGAAGAAAACACAACAAAACGAACAAAATACAAGAAGAAGAGAAGTTAGTATGGCGATTTCAGATAACACACAGGAGCTAGAAGACCCACCTGCTTCTTTTAAATCAGCTGTGTGGGAACATTTCGGGTTCCCTGTGGACTACAATAACGATGGAGTGCAAGTGGTGGATCGGGAGGACGGTGTGTCGGCGTTGTTCGACAGCGGTGCGGTATGCTAACACACGCCAAACATGCTAAATCATATCAGAAGGCATCACCCAGATTTGCCAATCACCGGAGCCCGGCGAAAGACAACAGCAGTTCAACAGCTTATCCCCGCTGTTTTTAAGAAGCCAATAGACATGCAAGCCAAGAGACCAAAAGAAATAACGGAAGCTATTGGCATATATATTTCAACGGCTATGCGCTCTTGAAACACTTTCTTATTATTTATTTTGTAATATTTTCAAGACATTCTTTTTAGTTTTACAGCTTGATGAAACCTTCTTGTTTGAGATCAGCCATTATAGATAATATGGCCATCTGTGTGTGTGTGGTACTGTTTGTGGTTTGTTTTTCACTGTGTTATACAGTTAATTATTCAAAATGTTAGAATTCCTTATTTTTATACTGAAACTTGCACTACTGTTCAAAAATAAATAACAACAAACCTGGAATTATGCATGTGGGACTTTTTTTTCGCTTTTTCTTGTTGTACCGAACCCGTACCGAACCGTGACCCCCAAACCGAGGTACATACCGAACCGTGAATTATGTGAACCGTTACACCCCTAAAAGAGAGTAGCGAGTGACACAATTTATAGTTTGAATTTGTACGTCACACCAAGTGTGGGACCCAAAGGACTCGGGTTAATGGAGAGGGGAGACTCGTCACAACCAGCTCATTTCTAGGATCCGGGTTAATGATCCGGATGAATCAGGACTCGCCCATCTCTACAACATTGAGAGATGAGAGAGAAGAGAGAAGCGAGAAGAGAGAAGAGAGAGATAGAAAAGAGAGAAGAGAGAGAGAGAGAGAGATATTTGCGAGTTGCATAAGAACTGTAAGATAGCAGTTCATAAAGTCAAGTACCCCTCAAAAGGTCTGTTTATTTCATTTTAAGGATGCGCACCAAGCAACATCTCCAGGTGCTCCTTTGAGAACCAGGGCAAAAAAGTTATGTGCACCCCTGGTCATGTGATCTTTGCTGTTATGTTCACCATTGGTAGTCCCTCCGGCCAGCAGGGGCTGGGGTAGAGCAGTAACAGCCTGAATGACAGGGTGGTCTAAAGGCACTGCATTACTTGAGAAGTTTCTTGTGAGAAGTTTGGCTGACATGGTCCCTTATGTGTTACTGTTCATGAACTTAACTTATAATAAAGATTATTGTGTTACCTGATATCTGCCTGCTCCCCGTGTGTGTGGGTTAATTGGGGGATTAAAAGAACTGGGTGCCAGCCAGTGGGCCATTACATGGAGGGCTCACTGGCGACACATGCACCCTTTAGGCCTGATGGTCAAACAGCTTCAACTGTTATACTGACTTCAGTTTCCTCAAAGTTTTTCATTGTTGTTTTTATAAATGTCTTACATGAAGCCTTTTTCTGGTGTTTACATCCTTATTGATGAGTCAACAATAAAGCAGTTTGGTGTTTATGGTCATTAGGCATGTGTATTTGTTAGGGATGCTCCGATCGCCAATTTTGGGGCCGATCGCCGATCGCCGATCGCCGGAATCAGTATCGGCCGATACCGATCGCCGATCCGATCGAGTGGGCGGGGCCTAAATGGAAGATTTAAACATCACTTTAAATCTTCCATTTAAAGTGATGTTTAAAACTCAGTTAATGGGGCTCATTCACTGGAGCTTCCACAAACAACAATCAACTTAATTATTACATTCAAATTATGTATATTATTCAAGTTTACATTAACTTTGGATAATACCACGGGAGAAATGAGCGGAAGCGCTCTCTCCCTCTCTCTCTCCCTCTCTCTCCCCCCTCTCTCCCTCCCCCTCTCTCTCCCCCTCTCTCCCCCTCTCTCTCCCCCTCTCCTGACAGCCCGTCAGTATCGTCTCATGCAGCTCGCTGATCCAGTAATGTGTGAGGCCGACAGTGAAGAATAAACATATTTATAACTAGTTTAGCTTGTTCCAGAGGTAGATCAAATAGCTAAGTGTGTTAGGTCTAACTCTTGTGTGTTTCGCTCCGCTCACCGGTCCGTCACAGCGGGTGGAGCTGCAGGATTTCTGCTTCACACACACTTTGCATACCGCTATTTTACTGTCTTTTTCGGACACCTTAAAATAATGCCAGACCGGTGAAGCCATTTTGGCGAGCTTGTTTTGCCGCGTACAGAGAAAAGTGTCATGTATTTTACGTCATGCGATCGGCCCTCGCGATCGGCATGTTTAGAGAGCACCGATCGATCGGTAGAGAGTGAGTATCGGCAGATCTCGATCGGTGACCGATCGATCGGAGCATCCCTAGTATTTGTTGATTGGTTCATGTTTGTAGCATTTTTAATGGCAGTTTTTTGAAAGTGGCAAACAAGTGAATATGTCAGATTTCTGTGTCTTACTGTGTCCTACAAAAAGTGCCAAGTTGAATTGCATAGTGGGTTCAGAGCTGAACATGTGTTTAGAGTTTTGGAGATTTGAGTTGAGGTTTTGCTTTTTGACTGTGAGTTTAAATAATTATGCTTTATGTGAAATTTGTGTGTTAGCTACTGAAAAAAACTGTAACAACAACAATGGATATATGGACAGCAGCAAGAGGGAGAGGTAGAGGGAGGATGAGAGAGAGGGAGGATAAGAGAGAGGGAGGATGAGAGAGAGGGATGAGGGAGAGAGGGAGGATGAGAGAGAGGGATGAGGGAGAGAGGGAGGATGAAATGAAGTCAGTTGAAGAGTTCAAAGTCAAAGTCAAAGTCAGCTTTATTGTCAAGAATTCTACATGTTGTCCATCCAGAAATATCGAAATATCGTTTCCCGCAGTCCTACAGTGTGACATATATACATCAAACAAAAAACAAAAAGGGCCTAGATAAACATGGTATACATTAAACAAAACAAACGGCCTAGATAACCGGGGTATACAGTTTAAAATGTTAATAATATAATTGAAGTGTTCAAAGTACAGTTTCAGTGCAGTAGCAGCGGAGATGGGCAGAAAAGTGAGTTAGGGGGTTAGAGTCCAGGACCATTTGGGGCAGGGGAGAAAGGTCGGAGGCAGGGTGGAGAGTTCAGTGGAGAGATGTCAGAGAGGGGGAGAGAGGGAGGGAGGGAGGGAGGGGAGAGAGTTCAGCATCCTGACCGCCTGGTGGAGGAAGCTGTTGCCCAGCCTGGAGGTGCGCGAGCTGAGGCTGAGGAACCTTCTTCCTGAAGGCAGGAGGCTGAAGAGGCTGTTGAAGGGGTGGGTGGAGTCACCCACAATGCTGAGTGCTTTGCGGGTGAGGCGGGTGTTGTATATGTCCTCTAGTGATGGGAGTGAGGCACCGATGATCCTCTGGGCAGAGTTCACTATGCGCTGCAGGCTCTTGCGGTCGGCGGCGGTGCAGCTTCCGAACCACAGCGTGATACAGCTGCTGAGGATGCTCTCGGTGGCGCCTCGGTAGAAGGACAGCATGATGGGGGGTGATGCTCCGGCTCGCTTGAGCTTCGCTTGAGCTTCCGGATGAAGTACAGGCGCTGCTGGGCTTTCCTCGCTAGAGCGGTGGTGTTGTTTTTCCAGGTGTTATTTGCAGTATAATGGTTGGAGCTGTATGACCGTGAGGCCTACAGGTGATGCTTCTTCTGCAGGTGGATGAGGGGCTGTGGTCAGACCCAGCTAGGTGGTAAAATACAGAGTATTTTCCTTTCCTGTGCTTTTTTGTAAAAACATTTAGTTGTATTTATTTTTCCTCAAAGTTTTCAATTTACTGTATTTGACAAAGGCATCCTTGTTGATGACATACCTGTAACTATGAGTTCTGCATGAATGTTTGAATTTGTTTTGGAGTATACAAAAGTATAACAGCAGTATATTTGTGTTTCTACATATTTTTGTAGACTTCAACAATCTTTATACGCCATAAAAGACGAGTGTGCTTTAGATTGAGCCCCACAGTGTGTAATTGGTTGGAGAAAGAGTCTGGTACTTTAAATGAAGTGTGCCATTAGATGCAAAAGTTTGGTTTTGGTAAGTGTTAGTGTAGTTTTGAGTGCAGTGCTCCCTTCTGCAGGGTAAATGAGGTGTTTTGCACTTTGTGTGTGGTTTTGTGAATTGTGTTTTGAGAAAATAAGCCCTGCTTTAAAAATACGTGTTTTAGCACAACTTTAATGTAAGTGGAGTTTTTAAGCTTGCTGTGTAATGTATGTTAATATCTTGATGTGTGAACACTTACACCACCCTTCCTGTTCTCTAAAACATACTCTCTGGTTGCTTCACACTTCCTGTCTTGTGGGTGGGTTAGCTGCTGTATTTAAACAGTACATATTTTAAAAGACGCCTCATACAGCTTCGAGTGTTACTGAGACACAGTTCCCTCCGTCACGGAGTGCGAGGGTGTAGGCTGGTTTATCAACCACACAAGTCAAATTCTGCTTTAACTGCTGTTACTGGTGAGTTTGCTTTTATAACAAAATTATTTTTTGACTCTCATTACCCTTTTTTCACATTCTTATATGACAACCTGATGATATTGTGTTTCAAGCCAAATCTGATGTTAATTATATTTTACATCATCAAACATCGAGTCAAATCTATTTTGTAACATTGTCACACTAAAATATGAAGAAGAAAATCTATGTAACAACACCGCTGTTTTGTACATTTATATTATCAACATAAACAAACTTCCTGTTTTTTAAGAGGAAGTTGACTAACTTAAGAACTGACAGAAATAACTGACCAAGTATTGGTAGTATTGTAGTTCTTATTTGATTTCTGAATCCAAAACTGCTTAATTGTAATATAAAGTTGAGTGATAAGTTATAAGTAAGGTCTTTTTTTACTAATTTCTCCAACATACAAGTCAAATTCTGCTTTGTCCTGAGACCATTTTCAGCCTCGGTGAAAGAGGAAGTGAACTGATGACACTTATAGTTCTCTATTACCTTTTATGGTGTCAACAGTGTTGAGAAAGAGACAAGCCTTTTTGAACACGACACCATGTCAGTCTAAAACTTTAAAACCAGGGCTCTAAATAAGGGTGCTTATTTTAAAAAGACTGTATGCATATGTGGTAATTCAATGAGGAATTACTTTTTGTAAGATATCATACAACCTTTATGAGGATACATTATTCACATTTCAACAAGATGACAGTAATTTCTGTATGTAGTCCGAGGACTGTAAGATATTTTAACATCAACTGTTCTTTGGTTGAAGTAGTGAGTAACTTAATAATTGGTTAACAAACATAAAAGAAAAAGTTGTGTTGTTAAATTGTCAATATGCAAACAATGCTAAAAGGTTTCAAATCATAACAAACTGTTGCAGCAAATTCCCTAGTTTGATTAAACTAGTTTGTGTTTTTGCATGAATAATTATGGAAAGCCATTATGGAACATTTTATTGTTCCCTTTTACATTTAATGTGTCAACAAAGATGACTGATTTCTGCAGTCTGTTGTTGGGAAATTGGCAGGTTAGACAATTAATACTCGAGGGCAGTGGCGTCGCCTGGCCTGGGCATCCGGGGCTTTAGCCCCGAATGTTTTTTCTGTAGCCCCGGACAATTCTCCCTCAATAATATAATACATTAACCGTGCTTTACGTGAACCTCATCATGACACAAGAGAGGACGGCAGCACTGTAATTTCCCGTGTTCAGTGAATGCAACAGAGGCATGACACCAGACCAATCAGAGAGTTGCATGGAAATAAACGTGTGCTTGTGTCATTCAAGCTCGGCTCTGTGTGTGTGTGGCAATAGCGCATTTAGTGTGATAGAGAGAAAGAGAGGGAGAGAGGGGGAGGGAGGGACCGCTGCCAGCAGGGAGTGTTGTTAGCATCTGGTTAGCTAGCTGCACTAACGGACATAAGGAGCTGTTTGTTCCACAAGAAGCTGGAGGAGAGTCCTCTCCTCTCAGACTGAGAGACTCAGGTGAGCTAAAGGACTCTCTGAGTGTTTAGATACTTAACTTTAGTCTAAGTTATCTCAGTGGGTCTCAAACGGTTTGGTCACAAATTATTCAAAAGATTATTTCCGCGGCACACCTTCATATGATCATTATAGTTATACAAAAAATAAGAGAATAAAGGAAAAACAGTTATGAAATACTATATGGCAGTAAAACAAGAATAGAGTTTAAAAGGGGAGTGATTAGTAAAATATCCATAAAGAAAAAGTACATCTGTTTACAGTTCTGCTTCATATGGGTGCTGAGAGAGGTATCCATAGATCTCTTCATTTTGCTCTCAAAGTGCACCAGATTGATGCTTTTAACTTCAATATTTAAAAAAAAAATCTTCCCGGGGGAGCTTCCCCCCGGACCCCCCTAGAGGAGGTGAGCCCCCCACTCATAAAAAATACCACTTTACCCCTGCCTATATGCCGTGAGCTGATTATCGAGCCTTCATTGTAACAGTCGCGGGTGTACTGTGTGTGTGCGTGTGGGGAGTGTTGCAGTAAAAAATGCCACTAGTGCCGCCGCCACTGTGGGCTAAGCCCCGAATGTTTTCAGGTCCAGGCGACGCCCCTGGGTATCAGTATGTTGTTACTTCGGCATCATTTTGAAACGTGTATTACTATTAAATCACGGTAAAATATGTTCATTTTGTTGTAGTTGTAGCCCCATTGCCAGCGATTCTCTCTCTAGTTCAGCATATTCAGCCCGGTTGTTGGCCCGGAAAGAACCTGGATTTTGGAGAGCCAGAAAAACTGTGAAACAGTACCCGTTAGCCTCTTTG
The DNA here is from genome assembly GCF_902827165.1 of Trematomus bernacchii. Lineage (NCBI taxonomy): Eukaryota > Metazoa > Chordata > Actinopteri > Perciformes > Nototheniidae > Trematomus > Trematomus bernacchii. The sequence continues at coordinate 6,074,536 of NW_022987839.1, read as the reverse complement.
TAAACAGCGTAGTACTCATATTGTCTTTTATTGGGATTAAGTAAAACAATCTGCATATGATGTGGATGTGGAAGTAGTCAGTGAAACAACAGAAGGAGGCATGAGACTCTTTGATGAATCCAGATGATTCACTTTGATAAATGTTGTGTTTTCTGTTGTGCAGAGAGTCCAGACTACAAGCAGCGGGTTCAGTCCATCAAAGATCTGGTCCGACAGCTGCCCGTCTGCAACCACGACACCATGCAGACTCTCTTCAAGCACCTCAGGAAGTGAGAACAACACTCTCTTACTGCTGTATCATTTGTTTTTCCTTTTCATTTGCTTGCTGTGTATAATGCCGACAAATCAAATCACACTTTGTTTGCCTTTCTCTGGCGACATCTGCGGCCTGAGGCATAATATTTTTGAGTTGTCCGTCAGAAATAACTTCCAAACATCTGTCTGTCTGTCCGCCTCGTTCTCCTGAACATATTTCAAGGAATGCATAGAGGGAACCTTTTCAGATCTGGCACAAATGTGGACTGTGACTTAAAGATGAACTGATCAGAAATGTGCGATGAAAGCTAACTGCTAATTAGGACAATTTCACAAATAGGATTAGATAGGCTGATGACAATTTGGACGAATTTAGTTGAGGCATACGATCGAGACTCTGTAATACTAGTATAGCGGATTCATGAGTTGATAATAATGAAAGAATATTGAGTTTTTCCTCCATATTTGTAGGCTTTTTCTCATTCTATAAATGTACACCTATATTTTCAGAAAATGACAAAATAAATCACGAATGAATGTATAAATACGTCTAAGAAATTCAGAGTTTTTTACTCGTTACTCCCCTGCCCAGGTTTGTATATTTCACCTACAACGGCCTAAATAAACCATCATACATATCTGATTATAAAAATACTGCAGCATTACGGAGCAGATTGTAAACAGTATTTCTGAGAGAATTCTGTGTTTATTACGTATCTGCCACCACGTTTTTTGCACTACTCAATACTGTTAATATTTACTTCATTATGTGACCGTCTATGTTTCCTGTAGATATTTGATTCGCTCGTTTTACTGCACTGTTAGTGTAACGTTTTGTTATTATGCTGCTGTGTTTATTGTATTTTTGTAACTCTGGCACAACAATTTCCTTCAGGATAAATAAAGTCTTATCTTATGTCAGGATTTATTTTCATTTCCAAATGATGTCTCCTCTCCAGGGTGATCGAGTACAGCGAGGAGAACCGTATGACCACTCAGAGCGTGGCCATTGTGTACGGCCCCACGCTGCTGCGCCCCGAACAGGAGACGTGGAACATCGCGGTCTACATGGTGTACCAGAACCAGATCGTGGAGCTCATACTGCTGGAGTACGAGAACATTTTCGGCAGGTAGAGAGAGACGCTGGAGGACGAGCCTCTTGTTTTTCTCTCTCACTCTCCCAACGCAGAGCTCTTCCTAACCCAGCGTGGCCCTGCCGAACACAGCCTGGCTCGGATCGGCTCGACTCAGCTTCTCTTCATCTCAAATTGTAGTCAATGGCTTTCTCCTCTCGTACAACCTCCGGACCAAAGCTACGCAAATGTGTCATAAACCAAACCATAGATGTATCTAACTAGCGACCAAGAAACAGGTTTGCACTTTTCACTATCTCATTTTCTCCTGCAGCTGCGCTTGTGCCACTTTACTGCAATAGTTGACGTCCAAATGTCCCGACACTGGATTCCTAATACAGGGCCATGAACGCCTCGTCTACTGCACAGAGACCAAAGCATCAGTTGGCTCGAAGTAAGAAGGAGGCGTCAGTATTGGAGGTTGGAGGCTGGACTGTATTGTATAACCTGTCACCACTCCTGTAAGAACCACACTGGGGAACCAAGAGAAGAAACCTAACTGCTGTGCTTGGCTTTAGACGTTTAGACACTAAGAGAAGCAACGTGGAGAAGAAGGGATGATATGGAACGCTTTTATTTAGGAATGATATGAACATTTACTGCCCTTTCCGTACAGTTCTCCCTTTGTCTTTCCTTTTATTTCAGCAGGAATGCTTCACCATCAAAATGACCACTTGTATATCAAATTACTCGACCCGTGTTTTCTTACGTTTTTGAAGAAGATGTCGTTTTTCTTGTATCCCTCTACGGTAGGAAGAATTCAAAAAACAGTTTGATGAATTGACGTAAATTGGGACGTATTTTAAACCCTTTATTTAAAAGCTCTCACATTTTGTGTAGTAAAGCTCAATTATCCTGTCACATGCTAGTAATTCCATTTATTTATAAAACCTTACATTATAAAAGACATCAAAGTTTCACATTTGAGCATCATTTGACCCTCCGTGAGACTAGTCATGTGGAAGTGCTTTAAATAGTAAGCTCTTAATGAAGAATTCAAGATAACGTGGTGAATAATTGTCTTTTTGGAAAATGGTCATTCCTTTAAACGTTCCCCTTCTGCCTCTTTCCATCTCTTTCTTTGTTCTTCTTCCTGTATTCCTGAAATACTGGACCAGGGTCCTCTGAACACACGAGAGGTTTCCACTCTGTAATATATCTGCACGCCACCTTCTCCATTTGGCTTTATGAACAAATCACCTTGCAGCAGCCAGAACTTGAACAACAAACAAATGGTACTCAGCTGTGTCTTTCCTTGACTCATGGATATGAAATGTTAAGGCCAACCGTCTTTGAACCATGACTCCATTGATACATCTGAACAGTGTTTATGTGTGTGCATGTGGACGAGGGGGGGGTGGATGAATGAATGGACTCAATGACAATATATTGTACAAATAGTGAATATAAATATGTATGTTTGGAATGTTAAAGAATATGATAAGAGGGAGAAATCACTATTGTTGTGATCGTTGTGTGACCAACAGAGGAATAAAGTTCTGAACTGGGGATGTGGAGGTTTACCTGAGGTTCAGGTAAATGAAAGATTGTTTGAATGTAACTTTGGAGAGTAACTGTTGGCTTTACCAAACTGGAATAAAGACCTCTGATAAGAGATATTTCCAAAGGAGATATGTGTTGTTTCTTTTACTTATGCAAACATTTACATCTGCGTTACATAAGCTCTATGTAAGTCAGTGTGAGGATCAAGAAGGTGACTTGTCTGATGATCATGCGTGTTCAAATATCTGCATGCTTCTCCTGTATTTAATCCTTTATAGCTCACAATTTAAAACAAATAAACCATAAGGGACAAGACACAACATACATTATAGGTCAAACCTTTACAACTTCTACTTTCACGATTGATTTAGAAAGCAGAAGTTTATAGATATGTTTTAGTTTGTATAATTGACATACAAGATTACAATGCGACTACAGTGTAAGGCCTCCTTCACATGGGAACGTTTGCGTTTATGCACAGTATGCGTATTCAAAAAAGTCTTCCGTTCACATGCATTCGTTTCATTTAACGTGTCTGTTCAAACGAGGCCGCTGGAAACGCTGTAGTACATATGCCGGGACTGTAAGTGGCGCTGTAATGTCCGCCAAAATACACCAAAAGCAGCGAAGAAGAGCAGCCCGGGCAGCCCCGCAGCAATGTTGCCATGGCTACCCTTCTGTTTATGCCCCGCGGTGTATTTAGCAACATGTAGTTCATGTAATTCTCCATGTCCACTTGTTGCTGATGGTTGTGGTAGAGGAGCTGTAGATGTTGCACTAATATCTGTAGCATGGTCAGTAGCAGTAGCACTAGCAGTAGCTACTGACAGGAGGAAGTGTGTGTGGCGATTGCTGGTATTCAGCGGGATATAGTAATTTCCTCAGCATATGGATAAATGCAACGGGGAAGTTAACTGAAAGAAACCGAATCTGTGGATATTGCATCGACCGACCAAGATGCACGTCTTTGTGGAGAGGACGGCTCAGAAAGAGAGATATTCTCTACAAACACCGGGTGAGATCGCTCCTTTGTCAATATAATGGATCAATGCATGAAATCTGAGTCTGTTTATTTTGTTTAAGGAGTATATTGGGCGTTAACAATTCTGGTTTGCCTTTTATAATATTATTTCATTCAAGAACCCCTTGTGCGTTTAATTAACACAGCTATTTTTGATAGTTGCTACAGCAGTGAGCAGGAGAGGTGGGGAAAGGTGGGGCTATCGCTATTTTTTCAGGAAATATTCGTATAGAGGTGATTACACGGACTCGGTTGACCCCCCAGAGCGTTTCGTTTGCAAATCTATCCACCTTGGGACCCGTTATTGTTTGTGGGGTCAGTTTCTATCGGCCTCGTGTAAATAATAGGGCTATACGCACGCAAAACTATGCAGATACAAGCAGTTTTCTCCTCGTGTAAACGGCGCCTAAGTCAGTAGGTCAAAAGTCTCAGTAACATCTTGGCTTCATATTTGATCAATTACACTAAATATCTCATATCTGACTTCCCATTCAATATATTAGATTCATTTTGTTCTATGTTGTATTCATCTGTCAGTAATGTCAGACAACTGTCAGAAACGTCCCTCATGCACACACACACACACACACACACACACACACACACACACACACACACACACACACAAACACACACACACACACACACACACACACACACTGAACATCTCTCCAACACACACACACACACACACACACACACACACACACACACACACACACACACACTGAACATCTCTCCAACACACACACACACACACACACACACACACACACACACACACACACACACACACCACACACACACACACACACACACAGACACACACACACACACAAACACAACACACACACACACACACACACTAAACATCTCTACCATACACACACACACACACACACACACACACACACACACACACACACACACACACACACACACACACACACACACACACACACACACACACACACCACACCAAAGGCCTTTGCCTCCCTAACCATTTATTGACGTCAGACATCTCATTTTCTTTTTCTCCACCTCACACTCTCCAGAACCACACACCCCTTCAAAAGAAAAGCCCTATAGATGTAATGCTACTTGAACTTACACTACTACGTCCATCTGATATGTAACTCCTTCAGCCTACTTTCAGCTGCAGAAACCATTCAACTATGAACTTATTCAGCTATTTCAGGACATTGAGGCAATACATGTTGTTCATACCTTTTTTAAACCTTTTCTTTTCAATATTAAGCTTCTTCACTATTTTTCCTACTCACACACACACACACACACACACACACACACACACACACACACTGAACATCTTTACCACACACACACACACACACACACACACACACACCACACACACACACACACACACACACACACACACACTGAACATCTCTCCAACACACACACACACACACACACACACACACACTGAACATCTCTACCACACACACAGAACATCTCTACCACACACACACACACACACACACACACACACACACACACACATACACACACACACACACACACACACAAACACACACACACACCACACACACACACACACACACACTGAACATCTCTACCACACACACACACACACACACACACCACACACACACACACACGCACACACACACACACACACACACACACACACACACACACACACACACACACACACACACACACACACACACACCAAAGGCCTTTGCCTCCCTAACCATTTATTGACGTCCAGTTTAACATTTCACTTTCAAGTTTCCAACAAAGTCATTGCAATGCATTTGAGCTGTAACAATTTGATTCAAATCATTTCACTTTTCTGCATTTCTCCGCTAAGTTCAGCAACTCACTCACTTGGTCTCTGTAGCTAAAAGCAGCTACCATTCAGCTAATAACATGTTCAGCTTTTTCTGCATTTTCAGCCACAAATGTTCACAGTTTACAGCATTTGCACGCATTTTCAGCAGGAAATGCATTTTCTAGTTCTACTACTCCAACTACTACTACTACTAATACAACTACTGTATGTACTTACTGTACATTAAACTATTAAATCAATCAGCTATTTCAGGACATTCAGGCTATACATTTACAGTAGAGGAAATAAGTATTTGATCCCCTGCAGAATTTGTAAGTTTACCCACTTATTTTACAACTAAAAGCTGTCTTCAAATGTAGAGCAGGTTGTAAGCGAGGCTCCGTTTGTGAATGAGGAAACAGTTCAGAGGTTGCATTCGAATAGTCCATTTAGCTTAGGAACCTTCCTAACGGAGTGAAATGACCCGGAAGTCCCTCAGTGGCAGCCATGATAAGTGCCGTTCGAATTCTCTAAATTAAAAGGAAAGGAGGTTTCAAACTTCCTTTATAACCTCCTTTAGCCTAGGAACCACTGGACCTCCCTAACCGAAAGGAGAGGAGAAAATGCTGCCCCACAATGCCTTGCGGCCGCAGCATTTGCTGTCACACAACAGTCGGCCGTTCACGGAAACAACCGATTATGAACGAGAAATGATATCATGAAAGTTACGGTGCTTATTAAGCATTTTTAAAACGTATGTGGTAAGTTGCCAAAGTGCTTTGTTTTGAACGTTCATCAGTATTATAATCAAAAAGAGAAATATGAACGTTAGTTTTTACTGAAATGATCAAATAAAGTCAACATTTCACAGTCTTTACTGAGCTGTGTGGGGTTTGTTCAACTTTTAAAAGATGTTTGAATGGTGATATACACAGTGATAGATGTTAAGGACTAACGTTTATAATAAATACATTTGTATTGATTTTAAGATCTTTTCATACAATCATATGTATTGGGATCATTTGTATTAATGTGGACCGGAGGGAGAGGGTGACGAGCATAAGTTTCACTTTCCTTTTTTATTTCAATTTCAACTTTGGTCATGAAGAATATGTTTCTCTGTTGTCCCCGTTCATAAAGCATAAAACAACAGCATCAGAGCACGGTGCAGAGTCTCTAGATGAGTTTACAGTAGTCCCTCGTTCTTATTAAACATCCATGTTGTAGTCCGCTGTATAGAAAACTGTAGTTTCCATAGTTTCCCCACAGCAGCAGGCGCACATTTATGACCTCTGCTGGCGCATCATAAACACGTCGGATAGTGAAAGTGCAGTCGGATTCTCTAAAGTGCCGCAGTCTCTTCTCCTAAATCCTTTTGAATTCTCCTATCCACTATCCCTTAACCCCATGACGTTTCACTCCGAGGTCAAGGAATAGACGATAGGGTTAGAACTTAGGAGCTGTTTTTTTGGAGTATTCGAACGCAACCAGAGTGTCAGCGCTGCTCCTCCTCCTGGAATGAGTCAGAGTTTGATAAGCCCTCCCTCTTCTTCCTGCTCTGAGACACAGCCAGGTCCACCCTGTATTTCCTGGCTCCTCCCCTTTAGATCCACACTGAGGAGGATGGGTGTAACCAACATGTGGGTAAAGAACAAGAGCTGATAGGCCACATTCACTGCACACACACATGCTGTTCAGATCACAGCTCACATAGTTTCAGGTTTCAGGAAGTGAAACTCAGACACTCGCTGCTGCTGAGAGGTGAAATGGCGCAGAAAGGAGTTCAGCTGGACCGGGAAACCTTCTCTTGTTCAATCTGTCTGGATCTACTGAAGGATCCGGTGGCGACTCCCTGTGGACACAGCTACTGCATGAAGTGTATTAAAGCCCACTGGGATAAAGAGGATAAGAAGAAGATCCACAGCTGCCCTCAGTGTAGGCAGAGCTTCACACCGAGGCCTGTCCTGCTGAAAAACACCATGTTAGCAGCTTTAGTGGAGGAGCTGAAGAAGACTGGACTCCAAGCTGCTCCTGCTGATCACTGCTATGCTGGAGCTGAAGACGTGGCCTGTGATGTCTGCACTGGGAGAAAACTGAGAGCCTGTAAGTCCTGTCTGCAGTGTCTGGCCTCTTATTGTGACAAACACCTCCAGCGTCATTATGACGTAGCTCAATTAAAAAAACACAAGCTGGTGGAGCCCTCCATGAAGCTCCAGGAGAACATCTGCTCTCGTCACGACGAGGTGATGAAGATGTTCTGCCGCACTGATCAGCAGTGTATCTGTTATCTCTGCTCTGTGGACGAACACAAAGGCCACGACACAGTGTCAGCTGCAGAAGAAAGGACTAAGAGGCAGAGAGAGCTGGAGGGGAGTCGACTAAACATCCAGCAGAGAATCCAGGACAGAGAGAAGGAGGTGAAGCTGCTTCAGCAGGAGGTGGAGGCCGTCAATGGCTCTGCTGATAAAGCAGTGGAGGACAGTGAGAAGATGTTCACTGAGCTGATCCGTCTCATGGCGAAAAGAAGCTCTGATGTGAAGCAGCAGGTCAGATCCCAGCAGAAGAGAGAAGTGAGTCGAGTCAAAGAGCTTCAGGAGAAGCTGGAGCAGGAGATGGCTGAGCTGAAGAGGAGAGACGCTGAGCTGAAGCTGCTGTCTCACACAGAGGATCACAACCAGTTTCTGCTCAGCTACCCCTCACTGTCAGCCCTCAGTGAACCTACACACTCATCCAGCATCAACATCCGTCCTCTGAGCTACTTTGAGGACGTGACGGCGGCCCTGTCAGCAGTCAGAGACAAACTACAGGACGTCCTGAGAGAGGAATGGACAAACGTGTCACCGACTGAAGTGGATGTTTTACTGTCAGCAGCAGAGCCCACCACCAGAGCTGGGTTCTTCAAATATTCAAAGGAGATCACTCTTGATCCAAACACAGCATTCACACAGCTGTTATTATCTGAGGGGAGCAGAAAAGCAACACGCATGGGACAACGACAGTCTTATTCTAGTCGCCCAGACAGATTCACTGATTATCCTCAGGTCCTGAGTAGAGAGAGTCTGACTGGACGTTGTTACTGGGAGGTGGAGCGGAAAGGGGGGACAGTTTCTGTAGCAGTCACATACAAGAATATCAGCAGAGCAGGGATCGGAGGTGAATGTGGATTTGGAAACAATGACAAATCTTGGTCCTTAGAGTGTAACCAAAACAGTTATTCATTTCGTTACAACAATATCAACACTCCCGTCTCAGGTCCTCAGTCCTCCAGAGTAGGAGTGTACCTGGATCACAGAGCAGGTATTCTGTCCTTCTACAGCATCTCTGAAACCATGACTCTCCTCCACAGAGTCCAGACCACATTCACTCAGCCGCTACATGCTGGAGTTCGGCTTTATTATCCTCATGGAACCACAGCTGAGTTGTGTAAACTGAAATAGCCTGAAGTCATGTGAGGAACTCTTCTACTTCTTAAACTCACTGTGTGTCCATCATTGTTGCTGAGAGCTGATTGTTCATGTCTTCACTGCACAGAGATCAGCTGTCAATCAAACATTATGGGATGTGCTTTAACATCTTCTCATGAGTTGTTCTGTAGATGTTGGAGTTTCTTTAGGCGGCGCTCCTTCCTGTGTCTGTTTAGCCATGGAGGCTGTCACTGCTCAGGAGGATTTCTGTTAACCTCAACTCATATTTCTCTGCATGGAAATGTAAACTTTGCTCTAAATATTAGTTGAATATCGATATTGATGTATTTGTATGTTGTTGTTTCTCTTGTAAAGCCTGAGTCTTCAGAGAGAAAGCACCAGAGCTTCTTTCATTGGAGATATTTTATTCTGGCCACTTTCTCAACAATAGAGACATTTATAATCACATGTATTATTTTGACAGATTATATATTATTGTTGCTTCCCAAATTAACGAACAAATGAGTTCCCAGATGGTTATAACACTTATTTCATCATAAAATGTTTATTTAAAATGATATTACTTACTGTCATGATCATAATCAATAAGTCAATCATTTATTATTCTCCTGTCAATAGCTTAGAGTCTTTGTTTGGGAAATACATTGAATAATATTACAGTTATTGTTTTGCAGACTAATTGTTGTTGTTGTTGTTGTTGTTGTTATCCAAATAGAAAGTGGGTACTCTGATGTTTTATAGAACATTAATTATCATGATAATAATCAATAAGTAAATCATGTATGATTCTGTTTGAAATAGCTGAGATTCTGATTGTGTGGATGAAGTGAATCTGATCATGAAATCATTGAACAGACTTTACAGATGGGATGTGTGATCAAATTAAATGTTTGGATATTAATAAAGGTTTGTCTTTCAAAAATAAAAAAAGGATGTTCTTCTTGTATTATGTCCAAGGTAACATTTAACCATTTTCATTCAAATCATTTCACTTTTCTACATTTCTCCGCTAAGTTCAGCAGTTTAGCTAAAAGCAGCTACAGTCACCATTCAACTATTAACATATTCAGCTTTCTCTGCATTTTCAGCTAATTCAGCAACACATGTGCGCAGCTTACAGCTTTCACACACATTTTCAGCCGGAAATGCATTTTCTAGTCTAACTACAACTGCCTTCCTCCATGAAACTACTAGCTTTCTGTGGTGAGTATTTCACTATATTTAAATGTGTATACTTGTGGAAGCCCATTCTCTAAAAAGGAAAGTTGCATAGTTAACAATGGTGAAAGTAACTTAGTACATTTACTCAAGTAATGTAGCCTACTTAAGTATAATTCGGGTACTTCTACTTCCACATCATTAATACAAATCTGCATATGAACTAAAGGTATTCAAGAAATGTAGTGGGGTAGAATTACAAAGTACCTCAAAAATGTACTTGAGAAAATCTACTTTTCACTGTACTTCAATACATTTCATAGGCTTTTAATTCACTTCATTTATTTGACAAAAGTAGTTGCTTTTTATACAAATTCATGTGTTTATATGATATATATGTTCTACAAATTGACTCAGTACTTTCCAAAATGTGCTCCATATTGACGAAGTCCAACTTTAAAAAACTCATCTATTTTCTCATGATGAAAACAAGATATTATAATATTGTATAATAATACAACTCTTATATAAAAGAGTACTTTTACTTTTGATACCTGAGTACATTTAGCTGATAATACTTCTGCCCAATAGACAATAAATAGAACTTCTTTGGAAAGTTCAACACTTTTCTTCTGTGACAGTTTCAACCTGCATGGGCAGTAACTATAGTAACGCAGTGTAGGCGGAGCCGTGACGTCATCTTCAATGCGAACCACAGAAAATCAACATCAGCCGTTAGCTGTTAGCACTCAAGCTCACAGCTCCTCATATCTGTTCAGAAACTAGACAAAAGTTAAACAAGTACAAACCACAGACTGTCTGTGTCATGGCGAATACAGTCGCTGCTTTATTTATGTCTGTAGGCCGTTGTTGTGAGTGTGGACGGTCGGGGGATATACAACGTTAGCTTAGCCAAACTTTCCATAAAGACAGATCTGAGATATTCTGGGGGTAGAGTGATTCAATGAGTAATTATTTTATGAGCTATTGCCTAATTTAATTATGTGCCAATGCTTATGGACCAGCATGCACAATGAGGTCCTAAAACAGGTAGGCCTACTTAGAAGTGGATACAGCCTAAATAAAGTTATCACATTCACCTTTGCTCTTCCTGCTAATGAGTTCCAGGTACACTTTGAGGGGTGTTTCTCTTCCTCTGAGCCACAGAAAATAAATCCTTGGAACATTTTTCTTTTGAATTTCAATGGTTTGGTGAATAGCAGTGGGTGTGTGTTGTCTTGTGGCTGAAATTAGGCTATAAAGCTTGTGGCAAAAAATGTCACCAAGATGGGTGCATGCAGAGATCCTAGGGCTGCAAGAAATATGGATTTGAACTAGGAATACTTTTTGATGTGCTTATACTTCCAATATACAAGTATGGGCACTTCCAAAAAGGGATTTTAAACATTGCTGATCCACAAAGCCTGTCATTTATTTCAACTCATCAAGTGGAGGTTTTTTAAGAAATGTTTAAGTTTTTCTCCCGAGTTTAGAAACAAGAAAGATTAAAATACGAAACCAGTAAACTTGAATAAGAACACAAGAATACATCGGACGTGTCTCCCAGTGTAAAATAATTGCAACATATCATGTTTCTGTGTTGCTTCAACAGTTATCTTAAGCTGCTAATGTGCCAGTGTTAATCTTACTGGGTTACCACGGTAGCCAGTTTGAAAGCCAGACTATTTAGGCAAAGTTTGCCAAAATATGAACTGATATTTGTAATATAACGAGGATATGGAACCGTAGACCAACCTATGTGGATTTTTTTACATTGGGTATTTATTTGTTTCACCATAATGGATAAGTGTTGGAGTAGCATCGTAGATAACGGCTGCTAACCGCTGGTAGCTAACCGCTGGTAGCTAACTGCTGCTAACCGTTGGTAGCTAACCGTTGGTAGCTAAAGGCTGCTAACCGTTATTAGTGTGAATGTTGTGCCCTCGCCATAAAACACAATGTCGCTGTAACTCCAATTGACACGGTCCGATCGTCCTCCAATCTTCACTTGTATATCACCGGCCAACAGCTCTACGTCAAATCTGACATCTCACCATATACCGTTTCCATGGAAACGCATCTCTCACCAAAAAACACGATGTTGTCGTAATGCCTATGAAAAGGGTCAAAACAGCACCAGACTTCAGATAATGGTCAATGGTCCAGCCCTCAATTACATTTCATTTTTTTTTCATCAACATGTCTATGTGCCACAGTACAAACCACAGACTGTCTGTGTCATGGCGAATACAGTCGCTGGTTTATTTATGTCTGTAGGCCGTTGTTGTGAGTGTGGACGGTCGGGGGGATATACAACGTTAGCTTAGCCTGTTAAGGAATAATTCTTCTAGATATCTAACCTTTTGCTCTGTGACGTTTTATGATCTACTCTGACGTCTGTTATCTCCTTTAAGGAAAGGCCTTGGTGCCATATGTGTTGTTGTCACCAGTTTGTGACCGGTCAACTTGTCTGGCACGAGGGGTAATTGTTGTGAGAACGCTGAGGCACTTCTTTATCGGTGTTTGTGGACTCTAAGATGTGAAATCCTTGAGGCCATGAGTGTCGGACGCAGGTGGCTCAGTGTTCCCAGCTGTTTAGTCTACTCCTTCAGAGATGTTGATTTCTCTCTGTGAACCAGTCTAGCATAGAGAGAGGCTCTTCAGAATTGACGTGGCAACTCTACCGAAGAGTCAGAACCTCTGACTCTTTGACTTGTGATGTGAATCCTCCGGCCGAATACTCTGAATAAACCCATCAGTGTTTGACATCAAAGCTCCAACTCTCACCGTGTCTCCTTCCTGAGTCGGTGACTCCATGCATTACTGCACAGAAGTTTCCTCCACATAGCCAATCTCCATTCAGAAAACACACATTTTAAAAGGTTTTTTGCCTGCCGTCTGTCTGCAGACTTGTCAAAGCATTGATTCATGGTTTTTACTAACCGGTATCAGTATGTTGTTACTTCGGCATCATTTTGAAACGTGTATTACAATTAAATCACGGTAACATATGTTCATTTTGTTGTAGTTGTAGCTCCATTGCCAGCGATTCTCTCTCTAGTTCAGCATATTCAGCCCGGTTGTTGGCCCGGAAAGAACCTGGATTTTGGAGAGCCAGAAAAACTGTGAAACAGTACCGTTAGCCTCTTTGTAAACAGCGTAGTACTCATATTGTCTTTTATTGGGAATAAGTCAAACAATCTGCATATGTTGTGGATGTGGAAGTAGTCAGTGAAACAACAGAAGGAGGCATGAGACTCTTTGATGAATCCAGATGATTCACTTTGATAAATGTTGTGTTTTCTGTTGTGCAGAGAGTCCAGACTACAAGCAGCGGGTTCAGTCCATCAAAGATCTGGTCCGACAGCTGCCCGTCTGCAACCACGACACCATGCAGACTCTCTTCAAGCACCTCAGGAAGTGAGAAAAACACTCTCTTACTGCTGTATCATTTGTTTTTCCTTTTCATTTGCTTGCTGTGTATAATGCCGACAAATCAAATCACACTTTTTATGCATTTCTCTGGCGACATCTGCGGCCTGAGGCTTTTTGAGTTGTCCGTCAGAAATAACTTCCAAACATCTGTCTGTCTGTACGCCTCGTTCTCCTGAACATATTTCAAGGAATGCAGAGGGAACCTTTTCAGATCTGGCACAAATGTGGACTGTGACTTAAAGATGAACTGATCAGAAATGTGCGATGAAAGCTAACTGCTAATTAGGACAATTTCACAAATAGGATTAGATAGGCTGATGACAATTTGGACGAATTTGGTTGAGGCATACGATCGAGACTCTGTAATACTAGTATAGCGGATTTATGAGTTGATAATAATGAAAGAATATTGAGTTTTTCCTCCATATTTGTAGGCTTTTTCTCATTCTATAAATGTACACTTATATTTTCAGAAAATGACCAAAATAAATCACGAATGAATGTATAAATACGTCTAAGAAATTCTGAGTTTTTTACTCGTTACTCCCCTGCCCAGGTTTGTATATTTCACCTACGACAGCCTAAATAAACCATCATACATATCTGATTATAAAAATACTACAGCATTACGGAGCAGATTGTAAACAGTATTTCTGAGAGAATTCTGTGTTTATTACGTATCTGCAACCACGTTTTTTGCACTACTAAATACTGTGAATATTTACTTCATTATGTGACCGTCTATGTTTCCTGTAGATATTTAATTGCTCGTTTTACTGCACTGTTAGTGTAACGTTTTGTTATTATGCTGCTGTGTTTATTGTATTTTTGTAACTCTGGCACAACAATTTCCTTCAGGATAAATAAAGTCTTATCTTATGTCAGGATTTATTTTCATTTCCAAATGATGTGTCCTCTCCAGGGTGATCGAGTACGGCGAGGAGAACCGTATGACCACTCAGAGCGTGACCATCGTGTGCGGCCCCACGCTGCTGCGCCCCGAACAGGAGACGTGGAACATCGCGGTCCACATGGTGTACCAGAACCAGATCGTGGAGCTCATACTGCTGGAGTACGAGAACATTTTCGGCAGGTAGAGAGAGACGCTGGAGGACGAGCCTCTTGTTTTTCTCTCTCACTCTCCCAACGCAGAGCTCTTCCTAACCCAGCGTGGCCCTGCCCAACACAGCCTGGCTCGGATCGTCTCGGCTCAGCTTCTCTTCATCTCAAATTGTAGTCACTGGCTTTCTCCTCTCGTACAACCTCCGGACCAAAGCTACGCAAATGTGTCATAAACCAAACCATAGATGTATCTAACTAGCGACCAAGAAACAGGTTTGCACTTTTCAGTATCTCATTTTCTCCTGCAGCTGCGTTTGTGCCACTTTACTGCAATAGTTGACGTCCAAATGTCCCGACACTGGATTCCTAATACAGGGCCATGAACGCCTCATCTACTGCACAGAGACCAAAGCATCAGTTGGCTCGAAGTAAGAAGGAGGCGTCAGTATTGGAGGTTGGAGACTGGACTGTATTGTATAACCTGTCACCACTCCTGTAAGAACCACACTGGGGAACCAAGAGAAGAAACCTAACTGCTGTGCTTGGCTTTAGACGTTTAGACACTAAGAGAAGCAACGTGGAGAAGAAGGGATGATATGGAACGCTTTTATTTAGGAATGATATGAACATTTACTGCCCTTTCCGTACAGTTCTCCCTTTGTCTTTCCTTTTATTTCAGCAGGAATGCTTCACCATCAAAATGACCACTTGTATATCAAATTACTCGACCCGTGTTTTCTTAAGTTTTTGAAGAAGACGTCGTTTTTCTTGTATCCCTCTACGGTAGGAAGAATTAAAAAAACTGTTTGATGAATTGACGTAAATTGGGACGTATTTTAAACCCTTTATTTAAAAGCTCTCACACATTTTGTGCAGTAAAGCTCAATTATCCTGTCACATGCTAGTAATTCCAATTTATTTATAAAACCTTACATTATAAAAGACATCAAAGTTTCACATTTGAGCATCATTTGACCCTCCGTGAGACTAGTCATGTGGAAGTGCTTTAAATAGTAAGCTCTTAATGAAGAATTCAAGATAACGTGGTGAATAATTGTCTTTTTGGAAAATGGTCATTCCTTTAAACGTTCCCCTTCTGCCTCTTTCCATCTCTTTCTTTGTTCTTCTTCCTGTATTCCTGAAATACTGGACCAGGGTCCTCTGAACACACGAGAGGTTTCCACTCTGTAATATATCTGCACGCCACCTTCTCCATTTGGCTTTATGAACAAATCACCTTGCAGCAGCCAGAACTTGAACAACAAACAAATGGTACTCAGCTGTGTCTTTCCTTGACTCATGGATATGAAATGTTAAGGCCAACCGTCTTTGAACCATGACTCCATTGATACATCTGTACAGTGTTTATGTGTGTGCATGTGGACGAGGGAGGGGTGGATGGATGAATGGACTCAATGACAATATATTGTACAAATAGTGAATATAAATATGTATGCTTGGAATGTTAAAGAATATGATAAGAGGGAGAAATCACTATTGTTATGATCGTTGTGTGACCAACAGAGGAATAAAGTTCTGAACTGGGGATGTGGAGGTTTACCTGAGGTTCAGGTAAATGAAAGATTGTTTGAATGTAACTTTGGAGAGTAACTGTTGGCTTTACCAAACTGGAATAAAGACCTCTGATAAGAGATATTTCCAAAGGAGATATGTGTTGTTTCTTTTACTTATGCAAACATTTACATCTGCGTTACATAAGCTCTATGTAAGTCAGTGTGAGGATCAAGAAGGTGACTTGTCTGATGATCATGCGTGTTCAAATATCTGCATGCTTCTCCTGTATTTAATCCTTTATAGCCAATCATTACAAAAATTAAATATAAACCATAAGGGACAAGACACAACATACATTATAGGTCAAACCTTTACAACTTCTACTTTCACGATTGATTTAGAAAGCAGAAGTTTATAGATATGTTTTAGTTTGTATAATTGACAAACAAGATTACAATGTGACTACAGTGTAAGTCAGTAGGTCAAAAGTCTCAGTAACATCTTGACTTCATATTTGATCAGTTACACTAAATATCTCATATCTGACTTCCCATTCAATATATTAGATTCATTTTGTTCTATGTTGTATTCATCTGTCAGTAATGTCAGACAACTGTCAGAAACGTCCCTCACACACACACACACACACACACACACACACACACACACACACACACGCACACACACACACACACACACACACACACACAGGCAACCACACGCACACACAGGCAACATCTCTACCACACACACACACACACACACACACACACACACACGCACACACACACACACACACACACACACACACACACACACACACACACCACACACACACACACACACACACACACACACAGGCAACCACACGCACACACAGGCAACATCTCTACCACACACACACACACACTGAACATCTCTACAACACACACACACACACACACACGGAACATCTCTACAACACACACACACACTGAACCTCTCTACAACACACACACACACACACACACACACACACACACACACACACTGAACATCTCTACCAACACACACACACACACACACACACACACACACACACACACACACCACACACTGAACATCTCTACCACACACACACACACACACACACACACCACACACACACACACACACACACACACTGAACATCTCTACAACACACACACACACACTGAACATCTCTACAACACACACACACACTGAACATCTCTACAACACACACACACACACACACACACACACACACACTGAAGATCTCTACCACACACACACACACACACACACACACACACACACACACACACACACACACACACACACACACACACTGAACATCTCTACCACACACACACACCCACAGAACATCTCTACCACACACACACACACACACACACACACACACACACACACACACACACACACACACCACACACACACACACACACACACACACACCACACACACACACCACACACCAAAGGCCTTTGCCTCCCTAACCATTTATTGACGTCAGACATCTCATTTTCTTTTTCTCCACCTCACACTCTCCAGAACCACACACCCCTTCAAAAGAAAAGCCCTATAGATGTAATGCTACTTGAACTGACACTACTACGTCCATCTGATATGTAACTCCTTCAGCCTACTTTCAGCTGCAGAAACCATTCAACTATGAACTCATTCAGCTATTTCAGGACATTGAGGCTATACATGTTGTTTATACCTTTTTTAAACCTTTTCTTTTCAATATTAAGCTTCTTCACTATTTTTCCTACTCTTCCAGTTTAACATTTCACTTTCAAGTTTCCAACAAAGTCATTGCAATGCATTTGAGCTGTAACAATTTCATTCAAATCATTTAACTTTTCTGCATTTCTCCGCTAAGTTCAGCAACTGACTCACTTGGTCTCTGTAGCTACAAGCAGCTACCATTCAGCTAATAACATATTCAGCTTTTTCTGCATTTCAGCTAAATTCAGCCACAGATGTTCACAGTTTACAGCATTTGCACGCATTTTCTGCAGGAAATGCATTTTCTAGTTCTACTACTCCAACTACTTCTACTTCTAATACAACTACTGTTGTATGTACTTCCTGTACATTCAACTATTACATCAGTCAGCTATTTCAGGACATTCAGGCTATACATTTACAGTAGAGGAAATAAGTATTTGATCCCCTGCAGAATTTGTAAGTCTACCCACTTATTTTACAACTAAAAGCTCTCTTCAAATGTAGAGCAGGTTGGAAGCGAGGCTCTGTTTGTGAATGAGGAAACAGTTCAGAGTGTCAGCACTGCTCCTCCTGGAATGAGTCAGAGTTTGATAAGCCCTCCCTCTTCTTCCTGCTCTCAGACACAGCCAGCTCCACTCTGTATTTCCTGGTTCCTCCCCTTTAGATCCACACTGAGGAGGATGGGTGTAACCAACATGTGGGTAAAGTACAAGAGCTGATAGGCCACATTCACTGCACACACACATGCTGTTCAGATAACCTGTCACACTAGTTTCAGCTCTCAGGAAGTGAAACTCAGACACTCACTGCTACTGAGAGGTGAAATGGCGCAGAAAGGAGTTCAGCTGGACCGGGAAACCTTCTCTTGTTCGATCTGTCTGGATCTACTGAAGGATCCGGTGGCGACTCCCTGTGGACACAGCTACTGCATGAAGTGTATTAAAGCCCACTGGGATGGAGAGGATGAGAAGAAGATCCACAGCTGCCCTCAGTGTAGGCAGAGCTTCACACCGAGGCCTGTCCTGCTGAAAAACACCATGTTAGCAGCTTTAGTGGAGGAGCTGAAGAAGACTGGACTCCAAGCTGCTCCTGCTGATCACTGCTATGCTGGAGCTGAAGATGTGGCCTGTGATGTCTGCACTGGGAGGAAATTGAGAGCCTGTAAGTCCTGTCTTACGTGTTTTATATCTTATTGTGACAAACACCTCCAGCGTCATTATAACGTAGCTCAATTAAAAAAACACAAGCTGGTGGAGCCCTCCAAGAAGCTCCAGGAGAACATCTGCTCTCTTCACGACGAGGTGATGAAGATGTTCTGCCGCACTGATCAGCAGTGTATCTGTTATCTCTGGTCTGTGGACGAACACAAAGGCCACGACACAGTGTCAACTGCAGCAGAAAGGACTGAGAGGCAGAGAGAGCTGGAGGGGAGTCGAGAAAACATCCAGCAGAGAATCCAGGACAGAGAGAAGGAGGTGAAGCTGCTTCAGCAGGAGGTGGAGGCCGTCAATGGCTCTGCTGATAAAGCAGTGGAGGACAGTGAGAAGATGTTCACTGAGCTGATCCGTCTCATGGAGAAAAGAAGCTCTGATGTGAAGCAGCAGGTCAGATCCCAGCAGAAGAGAGAAGTGAGTCGAGTCAGAGAGCTTCAGGAGAAGCTGGAGCAGGAGATGGCTGAGCTGAAGAGGAGAGACGCTGAGCTGAAGCTGCTGTCTCACACAGAGGATCACAACCAGTTTCTGCTCAGCTACCCCTCACTGTCAGCCCTCAGTGAACCTACACACTCATCCAGCATCAACATCCGTCCTCTGAGCTACTTTGAGGACGTGACGGCGGCCCTGTCAGCAGTCAGAGACAAACTACAGGACGCCCTGAGAGAGGAATGGACAAACATCTCACCGACTGAAGTGGATGTTTTACTGTCAGCAGCAGAGCCCACCACCAGATCTGGGTTCTTAAAATATTCACAGGAGATCACTCTGGATCCAAACACAGCAAACACAGAGCTGTTATTATCTGAGGGGAGCAGAAAAGCAACATTCATGAAACAACCACAGTCTTCTAGTCACCCAGACAGATTCACTGCTTATGCTCAGGTCCTGAGTAGAGAGAGTCTGACTGGACGTTGTTACTGGGAGGTGGAGTGGAGAGGGGGAGAAGTTTCTGTAGCAGTCGCATACAAGAATATCAGCAGAGCAGGGAGTGGGGTTGAATGTGGATTTGGACTCAATGACAAATCTTGGACCTTAGAGTGTAAACAAAACAGTTATTCATTTTTTTACAACAATATCAACACTCCCGTCTCAGGTCCTCTGTCCTCCAGAGTAGGAGTGTACCTGGATCACAGAGCAGGCGTTCTGTCCTTCTACAGCATCTCTGAAACCATGACTCTCCTCCACAGAGTCCAGACCACATTCACTCAGCCGCTACATGCTGGAGTTCGGTTTTATTATCCTTATGGAGCCACAGCTGAGTTTTGTAAACTGAAATAGCCTGAAGTCATTTGAGGAACTCTTCTACTTCTTAAACTCATTGTGTGTCCATCATTGTTGCTGAGAGCTGATTGTTCATGTCTTCACTGCACAGAGATCAGCTGTCAATCAAACATTATGGGATGTGCTTTAACATCTTCTCATGAGTTGTTCTGTAGATGTTGGAGTTTCTTTAGGCGGCGCTCCTTCCTGTGTCTGTTTAGCCATGGAGGCTGTCACTGCTCAGGAGGATTTCTGTTAACCTCAACTCATATTTCTCTGCATGGAAATGTAAACTTTGCTCTAAATATTTGTTGAATATCGATATTGATGTATTTGTATGTTGTTGTTTCTCTTGTAAAGCTTGAGTCTTCAGAGAGAAAGCACCAGAGCTTCTTTCATTTTAGATATTTTATTCTGGCCACTTTCTCAACAATAGAGACATTTATAATCACATGTATTATTTTGACAGATTATATATTATTGTTGCTTCCCAAATTAACGAACAAATGAGTTCCCAGATGGTTATAACACTTATTTCATCATAAAATGTTTATTTAAAATGATATTACTTACTGTCATGATCATAATCAATAAGTCAATCATTTATTATTCTCCTGTCAATAGCTTAGAGTATTTGTTTGGGAAATACATTGTATAATATTACAGTTATTGTTTTGCAGACTAATTGTTGTTGTTGTTGTTGTTATCCAAATAGAAAGTGGGTACTCTGATGTTTTATAGAACATTAATTATCATGATAATAATCAATAAGTAAATCATGTATGATTCTGTTTGAAATAGCTGAGATTCTGATTGTGTGGATGAAGTGAATCTGATCATGAAATCATTGAACAGACTTTACTGATGGGATGTGTGATCAAATTAAATGTTTGGATATTAATAAAGGTTTGTCTTTCAAAAATAAAAAAAGGATGTTCTTCTTGTATTATGTCCAAGGTGCCGTAACATTTAACCATTTTCATTCAAATCATTTCACTTTTCTACATTTCTCCGCTAAGTTCAGCAGTTTAGCTCAAAGCAGCTACAGTCACCATTCAACTATTAACATATTCAGCTTTCTCTGCATTTTCAGCTAATTCAGCAACACATGTGCGCAGCTTACAGCTTTCACACGCATTTTCAGCCGGAAATGCATTTTCTAGTCTAACTTCAACTGCCTTCCTCCATGAAACTACCAGCTTTCTGTGGTGAGTATTTCACTATATTTAAATGTGTATACTTGTGGAAGCCCATTCTCTAAAAAGGAAAGTTGCATAGTTAACAATGGTGAAAGTAACTTAGTACATTTACTCAAGTAATGTAGCCTACTTAAGTATAATTCGGGTACTTCTACTTCCACATCATTAATACAAATCTGCATATGAACTAAAGGTATTAAAGAAATGTAGTGGGGTAGAATTACAAAGTACCTCAAAAATGTACTTGATAAAATCTACTTTTCACTGTACTTCAATACATTTCAGAGGCTTTTAATGCACTTCATTTATTTGACAAAAGTAGTTGCTTTTTATACAAATTCATGTGTTTATATGATATATATGTTCTACAAATTGACTCAGTACTTTCCAAAATGTGCTCCATATTGACGAAGTCCAACATTAAAAAAACTCATGTATTTTCTCATGATGAAAACAAGATATTATAATATTGTATAATAATACAACTCTTATATAAAAGAGTACTTTTACTTTTGATACCTGAGTACATTTAGCTGATAATACTTCTGCCCAATAGACAATAAATAGAAGTTCTTTGGAAAGTTCAACACTTTTCTTCCGTGACAGTTTCAACCTGCATGGCACTAAAATAAATATATATCAAAGGTGAACCTGTCAGACTCCAAGTGGGAGGACTTCCATGTGATCACTGTGTGTGTGTGTGTGTGTGTGTGTGTGTGTGTGTGTGTGTGTGTGTGTGTGTGTGTGTGTGGTGTGTGTGTGTGTGGTGTGCGTGCGTGCGTGCGTGCGTGCGTGCGTGCGTGCGTGCGTGCGTGCGTGCGTGCGTGCGTGCGTGCGTGCGTGCGTGCGTGCGTGTGTATGTGTGTGTGTGTGTCACTGGAGCGTTGAAGATGTACTTCAGAGAGCTGCCGGAGCCTCTCTTCACCTACGCTCTCTTCCACGACTTCATCAGCGCAATCAGTACGTGAAACACACAGCTGCACCAACACTATCTGCAGTCATTCACGCATCAACTCTGAAGTCAGTCTACTGTCTGTAACACCAGGAAGCCTCTCTGATGGCGCATTCCCACTGCAGGGCCTCGCACGGCTTAGTACGGTATAGTTAGGCCTTGGTAGGCCAGGCTCACTTTATGCTGCATTTCCATTACAGTTTAGTATCTGGGCAGTAACTATAGAGTGGCGAAGTCACGCCCATCTACTTCCGCCCCATGGGACCTTATTTTGGAAAAATAATGTATTGAAGTCAATGGAGAGAGAAAACTTATCTTTCGATCCCGTTTGAATTGTGCCATGAATTACACATATGATGTTTGTCAATCTTAAAAAATAATTTCCATGTCAAAAAAGTCACAGTTTGTCGTAAAACTGTTGAAATATAAGACTATGAAAAATACGTAACTAGAAAGACTACAAATCCCAGAGTCGCGTAAGTGATGTCACAATTATTTTCCCCCACTAAGAGATAGCTAAGATCAGCGCCATATAGATATAATCTATCTATATGGCGCTGGCTAAGATAAGATAACTTTAACAAGATGCCTGTGTGCTTAGTACCAGGTTGTTATCATACCAGCAATGGGTCTTGCTCGTTCTTTCGCTTCCCGTCTGATGAAAGGACCAGGAGTACTCTGGATCATGCTAGCTAGTAGCTAGCACGTTAGTTAGCATTACAGCCTTGTCATTTTTATTAGCCTTAACATGAAGTAACATGAAGTAACCCAAAATGTTAAACAGTAAGAGTAGTAGTCATATTTCGTGAACCCTTTGAAGAGTACTGTCACCGGTGTGATCATTCTATAATACACAATTTAAGCCTGGGGGAGAAATGCTAACGCTAATGCTAGCGATCTTCTCTACTTCATGCTATCTGCACAAATGGTTGACATTAAACATTAAAACGACCAGGCAGTTCAGAGAGAATCAAAGGAAGGCAGGCAGGCAGCTTTGCATGACATTCTTCAGGACGTGTTTCATTGTGGTGATAGTGAGGGTAGTCAATCGTTTTGTTGACAAGACAGTAGTGACGGCCATCTTGGTGACGTGTGTTGTTGACCAGAGATGTAGTTCATTGAGCGTTTCACACAAACAAATGTGTTACTTCACAGTTTTACGACACATTTATTTATTTTTGACTTGCAAAATTATCTTTTAAATTGACAAACATCATATGTGTAATTCGTGGCACAATTCAAACGGGATTGAAAGATAATCTTTCTCTCTCCATTGACTTCAATACATAATTTTTCCGAAATAAGGTCCCATGGAGGTCCACCGGAAGGGGAGGGACTTCGCCACTCTATAGTAACGCAGTGTAGGCGGAGCCGTGACGTCATCTTCAATGCGAACCACAGAAAAACAACATCAGCCGTTAGCTGTTAGCCCTTACCACCCGATTAAATTTACCAAAGCAATTGAAAAAGAGATTGGAAAAATTAAATTTGCTAAATTCATGAACAACAAGCGGGTATTGATACATGCCAATAACAAACAGCAGCAGGAAAAGATTCTGGGAATGAACTCACTGAATGGGGAGAAAATGAAGGCGCATGTCCCAGGAGCAATGGCAAATCTGAGAGGAGTAATCTCAGGAGTACCATTGGACATGTCAATGGAAGATGTTAAAAGTGAATTAAAAGGAGGCAAAATAGTGGAAGTCACAAGGCTTAAAAGCAAACGGGATGGTACACTCAAAGAAACATTATCAGTTCTCATTCAGTTTGAGAGAACCTTACCTAAGGCAGTACAAATGGGATATTGAACTTCATGGTTAGGGAGTACATCCCCAAACCTCTCAGGTGCTACGCATGTCAACGAATGGGGCACACAGCGCAGCAGTGTAAAGGACAGCTAAGGTGTGCGAGATGCGGAGGACAACATGAGTATGGGAAATGTGAAAAGGATGCAAAGGTTAAATGTTGTAACTGCGGAGGAGATCACAGTGCTGTAGCACATCGAAAGGCAATCCAAAGCTTTTACTTTTGCTATACATTTAAGCAATAGCTCACGACAGGCCGTGGTATATGGCCATTATATCACAGTTAAGGGGACGGGTTCGGCCCGACGCGAAGCATGCAGTTTGCTTTTCAGCCCAACTGTATACAGTTAAATCGACCGGACTTCTTTCTGCAGATGTGAGCGTCCTTTACAACGGTCAATAAGTCCTTGCTGCACATTATCCCTTACATGCTTCCATCTTAAGCTTTGTTAGTTAGTTAGTTAGTTTCGTAACGGACGTAATGTAACGGTTGTAACGGTTGTAGCTTTTCTCAGACGCGGAGGGATACTGACTTGTTGTGAAAAGTAACTACAATTCTACCCGTGATATACGCTCATTATATCACGGCTAAGAACCAATCAGATTACTGTTTTTTATAAAAGTCAAATCAAGCAAAGCATTCAGATAAAGTGCAACAGAGACACATTTAAGTAAGACACTAATTAAAAAGCCAAGAGACAACAAATTAAAACAAGCTAAACAAATGTAACTTGTTCTTTATACACCTTTTCAGGTTTAAACAGACTTTGGATCACCAGATGTTTTACTATCACTTGCCTCTCAGGTTTCACTACTACACATACCAATAAGTCAATAGTATTTAGATTTTCCTAACATAAATCCAATTGCTTTAACCTAACAATATCACATTGTTATATTGAATGTGTCTTCCATTGTGCCAGTTTTCCACAGGAATCAGGAAGTCAATGTTTATAGTGATAATATTATATTACATTCTTATATTTGTTGTGTGAAGTCTTAGGCTGACAGAATTCATACTGTTTGATTTAACATAAAGTAATCTGGCACAGCTTCTAGATCAGATTAGGCAAACACTAAGCGAGGACTCTGGACTGTTGTCATGACGCTGGCTATGTCTCTCCCTGTCTTCAGATCAGGTGTTCGGCTGCAGTCTGTCCACTTTGTGTCAAAGAGAGAACGGCTCCGTGCCAATCTTTGTCACGATGTGCATCGACCACGTGGAGAACAATGGTGGGTTTCACACATGTGCCACTTTACCTTGACCTTTGACCTCAGTTATTTCAGTTTCAGTCATAAAGAAGGGTGAGGTACACTGCTTCATGATAACACAGGTACATTCAGAGTGGCTTCCAAACCATATCAATAATCTAGATCACTGAACTGATTTATGGTTTTCTCCCATGATCCTTTGCAGGTCTGTTTGTAGACGGGCTGTACAGAGTCAGTGGGAACCTGGCTATCATACAGAAACTACGCTTTGCTATCAATCATGGTAAGTTTCTATTAGTTATATACAAGAAAACACAAGGGGACAAAGTCAGGAATGAGTCATAATATTATCAAACTTTATTTATCTTGCACCTTTCAAACCGAGTTAGGGGCGTAACATAAACATAAGACCTACAACCCTAAAAAAGGGTCTGCGTTTTAGCACTTTCAGTCCCTTCGTCTCAAAGTCAACCGCTTTTTGAGTAAGAAGACTGAAATATTATAATTTTTCAACATAAAATATGTCAGTAAATAGCTCACTGTTCAATATAAAGCTGCAAAAAGAATTAAGAAATAAAGAATTACAATCAGACAGAGTATATATACTTGCATATTAACAATAGAAAGATGTATCTATTGAGTACACATTGTAAAAATACGCAATACAAAAACATACAGCATCATTTAGAAAACACTATAACAGACTAACCTCCTAGATAAACTATAAACATAGGATATATACGTTATAAAATGTGAAAGTTGTCATATTTGAGTGCATTATGTACAAATTGTTTAGGTTTATTGAAGTTAGATAGAAATCTGTGTGAAATTGAAGTAGTTTATTGCCTAGTGTTTAAATGTTACTTCTGCCGAAAGCATTTACGCTTCACAAATTCTGAAGGTGGTTTTAATATGTGGAGATGATCCTGAAGAACAAAACGTGAAAGTGTCATAACGTGTGTTAGCCACTGAGCTTATTTTCTGCTAAATCCCAATACATCATCCCTGCATCACTTTATCCCGATTGAAATGTCTGGTTTCATTTCCTTACGTAAGACTTTGCGTCTGTGTTCGGGTCTCTGAGTGAAGGGTTTGTATTTGCAGATGAGAGGGTGAACCTGTCAGACTCCAAGTGGGAGGACTTCCATGTGATCACTGGAGCGTTGAAGATGTACTTCAGAGAGCTGCCGGAGCCTCTCTTCACCTACGCTCTCTTCCACGACTTCATCAGCGCAATCAGTACGTGAAACACACAGCTGCACCAACACTATCTGCAGTCATTCACGCATCAACTCTGAAGTCAGTCTACTGTCTGTAACACCAGGAAGCCTCTCTGATGGCGCATTCCCACTGCAGGGCCTCGCACGGCTTAGTACGGTATAGTTAGGCCTTGGTAGGCCAGGCTCACTTTATGCTGCGTTTCCATTACAGTTTATTAGCTGGGCAGTAACTATAGTAACGCAGTGTAGGCAGAGCCGTGACGTCATCTTCAATGCGAACCACAGAAAAACAACATCAGCCGTTAGCTGTTAGCACTCAGAGCTCACAGCTCCTCATATCTGTTCAGAAACTAGACAAAAGTGAAACAAGTACAAACCACAGACTGCCTGTGTCATGGTGAATACAGTCGCTGCTTTATTTATGTCTGTCGGCCGTTGTTGTGAGTGTGGACGGTCGGAGCATATACAACGTTAGCTTAGCCAAACTCCATTCAGAAAACACGCATTTAAAAGGTTTTTCGCCTGCCGTCTGTCTGCAGACTTGTCAAAGCATTAATTCATGGTTTTTACTAACCGGTATCAGTATGTTGTTACTTCGGCATCATTTTGAAACGTGTATTACAATTAAATCACGGTAAAATGTGTTCATTTTGTTGTAGTTGTAGGTAGCCCCCTTGCCAGCGATTCTCTCTCTAGTTCAGCATACTCAGCCCGGTTGTTGGCCCGGAAAGAACCTGGATTTTGGAGAGCCAGAAAAACTGTGAAACAGTACCTGTTAGCCGGAACTACCCCTAGTGGAAACTCAACCAAAAACGGGCCGGGTTTGGCACGGCACGCTTAAACCGTGCTACGCGCTGCAGTGGAAATGCGCCATAACTGAATTCTTCTCTTCTCAATTATCCTTTTATTTCGAGGAGTTTCTTATGGAGATATTTTTGTGACAGATTCTTGAATACTTTATTTACCATTTATTAGGTATTTTAGCTTTTGCAGTAAGATATTGAATCCTTTTTTTTGCTCCAATTAAGTACACCCATACATCGTCATTGTTTCATTGACTAGGGTCATGTCAACAGCATATTAAGTTTCAATATTTCATACGCTGATGTTATTCCGAACAGCTTTCTTTGGACATGCAGTACTTTCAGAATATGTGTTTCAATTTGGATTTTTTTACCACATTTTGCAACACAGCCTAGCAAACACCTAGCTTTTTTGTGGTTGTTGCAAAACAGTGATAAAGGAATGGCAGCTCGTTAACTGCAAGTTGATAAGGAGGGGAAGTAAGCATCAATAGCAAGGCTGCATGTAAACTGGATTATTTTAAAAATGCTCTTTTTAAATATCTTTGTAAACAGCGTAGTACTCATATTGTCTTTTATTGGGAATAAGTAAAACAATCTGCATATGTTGTGGATGTGGAAGTAGTCAGTGAAACAACAGAAGGAGGCATGAGACTCTGTGATGAATCCAGATGATTCACTTTGATAAATGTTGTGTTTTCTGTTGTGCAGAGAGTCCAGACTACAAGCAGCGGGTTCAGTCCATCAAAGATCTGGTCCGACAGCTGCCCGTCTGCAACCACGACACCATGCAGACTCTCTTCAAGCACCTCAGGAAGTGAGAAACACACTCTCTTACTGCTCTATCATTTGTTTTTCCTTTTCTTTTGCTTGCTGTGTATAATGCCGACAAATCAAATCACACTTTGTTTGCCTTTCTCTGGCGACATCTGCGGCCTGAGGCTTTTTGAGTTGTCCGTCAGAAATAACTTCCAAACATCTGTCTGTCTGTCCGCCTCGTTCTCCTGAACATATTTCAAGGAATGC
The DNA here is from genome assembly GCF_902827165.1 of Trematomus bernacchii. Classification (NCBI taxonomy): domain Eukaryota; kingdom Metazoa; phylum Chordata; class Actinopteri; order Perciformes; family Nototheniidae; genus Trematomus; species Trematomus bernacchii. Next base: position 6,045,761 of record NW_022987839.1, on the reverse strand, counting down.
ATAGAGGGAACCTTTTCAGATCTGGCACAAATATGGACTGTGACTTAAAGATGAACTGATCAGAAATGTGCGATGAAAGCTAACTGCTAATTAGGACAATTTCACAAATAGGATTAGATAGGCTGATGACAATTTGGACGAATTTGGTTGAGGCATACGATCGAGACTCTGTAATACTAGTATAGCGGATTTATGAGTTGATAATAATTAAAGAATATTGAGTTTTTCTCCATATTTGTAGGCTTTTTCTCATTCTTTGACCCCCGCAACATATCTGAAAACTCACCAAATTTTGCACGCGCGTCAGAAGTGGTGCAACTTCAGATGTGTAATTGGTTCCGGAACTTTGCGTCAAAAATTGCGTAGGCCACGCCCACTTCCGTTTTTAACGTAAACTCCCCCCACTTTAACTTTCACGTAAACGAACGAAACTCGCTACGCATATCTAGGGTGCGGAGACAAACCAAAAAGCCTCTTGGAGGGGTATAAAATAACGTACAGGAAGCCGGCCATTTTGAATTTGGCGTCGGAAAAACGCGATGCTCCAAACGGCCCAAAACTTCACAGGTTTGATAACGATGCAGCCCTCAACACATCTAGGCGTATTAGGGGGGTGTCATCAATTTCCGTTGCCATGGCGACAGATCACTCGCCATCAAACACAATGTTTATGATACTGCTGTAAATCCCATGTACGTTGTCCGATCGGCCTGAAACTTCCCACGTTTGCCAACGGCCGAGTCCTCGAGACACCTAGACACACACCTCGACGTGCGGACAACAGCCTGCGGAGCGTCGAAGACCCGCTCAACGCTGCTTGCAGCTTTAATTATTATTATTATTATTGTTGTTGTTGCTATAATGCAGGGGTATTATTATCCAGTGGAATGCCCTTACCTACTGGCCTAGTTAATTCAGTGGTTACTTTTGTTTGGCTGGGCAGTGTAGTTTTACACACCGTCTTATTTGACTTTCTCAGGACTTAAAACTGTTTTTTTGGGGGCAGACCCCACAAAGAAAAAAATATATTTACGCACGTAAGGTCATCATCTTAAGAGTTTTTTATGCTCATCGAGTCATCCGTGAGCAGAGCATCAAGTTGGCATGCCTATTAGAGCTGAATGCGGCGATTACCATGTTGTTCAGCAAAACGCCTCACAAACTTATTAAGATCTAAAGCTTTAGTGTAATTACGTATCTGCCACTGCGTTTTTTGCACTACTAAATATTGTTAATATTTACTTAATTATGTGACCGTCTATGTTTCCTGTAGATATTTAATTGCTCGTTTTACTGCACTGTTAGTGTACAGTTTTGTTATTATGCTGCTGAGTTTATTGTATTTTTGTAACTCTGGTACAACAATTTCCTTCAGGATAAATAAAGTCTTATCTTATGTCAGGATTTATTTTCATTTCCAAATGATGTGTCCTCTCCAGGGTGATCGAGTACGGCGAGGAGAACCATATGACCACTCAGAGCGTGGCCATCGTGTACGGCCACACGCTGCTGCGCCCCGAACAGGAGACGTGGAACATCGCGGTCCACATGGTGTACCAGAACCAGATCGTGGAGCTCATACTGCTGGAGTACGAGAACATTTTCGGCAGGTAGAGAGAGACGCTGGAGGACGAGCCTCTTGTTTTTCTCTCTCACTCTCCCAACGCAGAGCTCTCCCTAACCCAGCGTGGCCCTGCCCAACACAGCCTGGCTCGGATCAGCTCGACTCAGCTTCTCTTCATCTCAAATTGTAGTCACTGGCTTTCTCCTCTCGTACAACCTCCGGACCAAAGCTACGCAAATGTGTCATAAACCAAATCATAGATGTATCTAACTAGTGACCAAGAAACAGGTTTGCACTTTTCAGTATCTCATTTTCTCCTGCAGCTGCGTTTGTGCCACTTTACTGTAATAGTTGACGTCCAAATGTCCCGACACTGGATTCCTAATACAGGGCCATGAACGCCTCGTCTACTGCACAGAGACCAAAGCATCAGTTGGCTCGAAGTAAGGAGGCGGCGTCAGTATTGGAGGTTGGAGGCTGGACTGTATTGTATAACCTGTCACCACTCCTGTAAGAACCACACTGGGGAACCAAGAGAAGAAACCTAACTGCTGTGCTTGGCTTTAGACGTTTAGACACTAAGAGAAGCAACGTGGAGAAGAAGGGATGATATGGAACGCTTTTATTTCGGAATGATATGAACATTTACTGCCCTTTCCGTACAGTTCTCCCATTGTCTTTCCTTTTATTTCAGCAGGAATGCTTCACCATCAAAATGACCACTTGTATATCAAATTACTCGACCCGTGTTTTCTTAAGTTTTTGAAGAAGATGTCGTTTTTTTTGTATCCCTCTACGGTAGGAAGAATTCAAAAAACAGTTTGATGAATTGACGTAAATTGGGACGTATTTTAAACCTTTTATTTAAAAGCTCTCACATTTTGTGTAATAAAGCTCAATTATCCTGTCACATGCTAGTAATTCCATTTATTTATAAAACCTTACATTATAAAAGACATCAAAGTGTCACATTTGAGCATTATTTGACCCTCCGTGAAACTAGTCATGTGGAAGTGCTTTAAATAGTAAGCTCTTAATGAAGAATTCAAGATAACATGTGGTGAATAATTGTCTTTTTGGAAAATGGTCATTCCTTTAAACGTTCCCCTTCTGCCTCTTTCCATCTCTTTCTTTGTTCTTCTTCCTGTATTCCTGAAATACTGGACCAGGGTCCTCTGAACACACGAGAGGTTTCCACTCTGTAATATATCTGCACGCGACCTTCTCCATTTGGCTTTATGAACAAATCACCTTGCAACAGCCAGAACTTGAACAACAAACAAATGGTACTCAGCTGTGTCTTTCCTTGACTCATGGATATGAAATGTTAAGGCCAACCGTCTTTGAACCATGACTCCATTGATACATCTGTACAGTGTTTATGTGTGTGCATGTGGACGAGGGGGGGGGGTGGATGGATGAATGGACTCAATGACAATATATTGTACAAATAGTGAATATAAATATGTATGCTTGGAATGTTAAAGAATATGATAAGAGGGAGAAATCACTATTGTTGTGATCGTTGTGTGACCAACAGAGGAATAAAGTTCTGAACTGGGGATGTGGAGGTTTACCTGTGGTTCAGGTAATGAAAGATTGTTTGAATGTAACTTTGGAGAGTAACTGTTGGCTTTACCAAACTGGAATAAAGACCTCTGATAAGAGATATTTCCAAAGGAGATATGTGTTGTTTCTTTTACTTATGCAAACATTTACATCTGCGTTACATAAGCTCTATGTAAGTCAGTGTGAGGATCAAGAAGGTGACTTGTCTGATGATCATGCGTGTTCAAATATCTGCATGCTTCTCCTGTATTTAATCCTTTATAGCCCATCATTTAAAACAAATAAACCATAAGGGACAAGACACAACATACATTATAGGTCAAACCTTTACAACTTCTACTTTCACGATTGATTTAGAAAGCAAGAAGTTTATAGATATGTTTTAGTTTTGTAAGGAATGCGTGGAAAGGGTAGGACCCAAATGCAGACTACAAAACAAAGTAACAAGGTCTAGAAACAAAAACGAGCTTTATTCTAAAAGCCGAACAATAGCATGGCATGAAACACATAGGTTCTACAGAAACTGACCGTGACCAACATGGTGGGAGACAGGAGAAACAAACAATGAACCGACAAGGCACACAGGGGAAGACAAGACTAAATACAGAGAGGGGTAATCACAAGACGAGACACAGCTGGGGTAAGGGAGGCAGAAACACAAGGGCAACAGGTGAACACAATCAAACAAACCAGGGAAACTAAGACAGGAAGGCAAACACAGGAAGAAGGAACAGAGAAGACACAAGGAGGAAACATTTCAAAACAAAACAGGAAACCAGAGACAGAAAAAGACAAGACAAAAACACAACACAGACAGATCGTGACATAACCCCCCCCCCCCTCAAGGGACGGATCCCAGACGTCCCAAAAAACATAGTCCAACATTTCCAAAAGGGTGGGTGGAGGGGGTCCGGTGGACGGGCCCGGAAGGGGTCCCGGGCGGACGGCCCGGGGGCAAGGCAGAGTCCAAAAAGGGGGCGAAGGCCACAGCGGGCGAACTCAGGGGGCCGGGCATCAGAGCAAAGGCAGCGGCTCTCAGGGGACCGGGCTCGAGGCGAAGGCAGCGGCTGGAAGAATCAGGAGGCCGAGCCCGAGGGCGAAGACCGCGGCTGGGAGAACTCAGGAGGCCGGGCTCGAGGGCGAAGACTGCGGCACTCAGGGGGCCGGGCTCGAGGGCCGAACAAGAAGGCAGCGACGAGACAGCTCCGGAGTACGGGCAGGACCCAGTATCGGCCGGACAGGAACCGGAGCCGACGGGACAGGCGTAGACGGGGTCCTGAACATGACATGGGCTGGTGTCAATGGGACCCCGGATGGAGCAAGGGCTGGTGTCGACTGGACCCCCAACGGAACAGGACACAGAGTTGGCAGGGACCCCCGGTGGGAACAGGGTGTCGGCGGGACCTCCAACAGGACAGGATCTGGTGTTGGCAGGAAACCCGGCGGAGCAGTAGTCGGCGGGACCCCCAACAGGAACAGGATCTGGTGTTGGCAGGAAACCCGGCGGAGCAAGTAGTCGGCGGGACCCCCAACGGGACAGGAACATGGGGTCGGCAGGACCCCCAACGACACTGGACGTGGAGTTGGCAGGACACCTCAGCGGAACCCCCAACGGCACAGGACATAGGGTTGGCAAGACCCCCGGCAGAAGAGTAGTCGGCGGGACCCCCAATGGGACAGGACATGGAGTTGGCAAGACCCCTGGCAGGAGAGTAGTTCGGCGGGGACCTCCAACATCACAGGACCAGTAGGGTTGGCAGGACCCCCCGGCAGAAGAGTAGTCGGTGGGACCCCCAATGGGACAGGACATGGAGTTGGCAAGACCCCCGGCAGGAGAGTAGTCGGCGGGACCATCAACATCACAGGACATAGGGTTGGCAGGACCCCCGGCAGGAGAGTAGTCGGCGGGACCTCCAACATCACAGGACATAGGGTTGGCAGGGACCCCCGGCAGGAGAGTAGTCGGCGGGACCTCCAACATCACGGACATAGGGTTGGACAGGACCCCCGGCAGAAAGAGTAGTCGGCGGGACCTCACAACATCACAGGACATAGGGTTGGCAGGACCCCGGCCAAGAAGAGTAGTCGGCGGGACCTCCAACGGTACAGGACATGGGGTAGGCGTCGGCCGTAGAGCCAACAGGACACGGGGGGCTGGCGTCGGCCGGAGAGCCAACAGGAGACGGGGTGGGGTGTGGAGTCGGCCGGACCACCGACAGGACACGAGGGGCTGGAGTGGGCCGAACCACTGACAAAACACGGGGGGCTGGCGTCGGCCGTAGAGCCAACAGGACACGAGGTGCTGGAGTCGACCGGACCACCGACAGGACACGAGGGGCTGGAGTGGGCCGAACCACTGACAAAACACGGGGGGCTGGCGTCGGCCGGAGAGTCAACAGGACACGAGGGTGCTGGAGTCGGCCGGACCACCGACAGACACGAGGGGCTGGAGTGGGCCGAACCACTGACAAAACACGGGGGGCTGGCGTCGGCCGGGGAGCCATACTGGAGCCGAAACTGAAGCCGGAACCATGGCTGCTGGGCCGGGAACTGGGGCCGGAACCATGGCTGCTGGGGCCGGAACTGGGGCCGGAACCATGGCTGCTGGGCCAGAACTGGGGCTGGAACCATGGCTGCTCTGGGGCCAGAACTGGGGCCGGAACCATGGCTGTGTGGGCCGGTCTGGAGCCGGAACCATGACTGTTTGGGCCGGTTACTGGAGCAGGCACCCTGGCTGCTGGGCACGGAACCGGAACACGGAACCATGGCTGTGTGGGATGGTACTGGAGCACGGACCATGACTGTGTGGGGCAGTAACTTGGTGCACGGAACCATGACTGTGTGTGGCCGGTACTGGAGCAGGCACCCTGGCTGCTGGGCATGGAACAGAAGCCTGGAACACTGACTGTTGTGAGCCAGGTAATCGAACACGGAAGCATGGCTGTGTGGGCCGGGTACTGGTGCACGGATCCATGGCTGTGTGGGGCCGGTACTGGATTACGAGCTGGCTTCCTGACCTTGCGTTTCTTTGAGGTCTTTTGGAGGCTCCGTGGACCTCCAAACGCCAGACGGGATCCCAAAAAAGGGTCAGAGAATGGAGACTGGCACTCGGGGGCTACGTGCAAAAAAACTCTGAGCCATTCAGGCAACGAGCTCCTCAGCCATGGCATGTTAGACACCGCCATCTGTGCCTTCTTGAGGATAGCCTCTTTGTCCCTTCTTGACGAGGTTCCACTCCACTCGACATAATAACATTGAAGGGTAAGTCTAGATCGAACAGATCTACCTTAAAATCTTCAAAATCTGCTGGGTCCATATGTGGTCGGTTCATTCTGTAAGGAATGCGTGGAAAGGGTAGGACCCAAATGCAGACTACAAAACAAAGTAACAAGGTCTAGAAACAAAAACGAGCTTTATTCTAAAAGCCGAACAATAGCATGGCATGAAACACATAGGTTCTACAGAAACTGACCGTGACCAACATGGTGGGAGACAGGAGAAACAAACAATGAACCGACAAGGCACACAGGGGAAGACAAGACTAAATACAGAGAGGGGTAATCACAAGACGAGACACAGCTGGGGTAAGGGAGGCAGAAACACAAGGGCAACAGGTGAACACAATCAAACAATCAGACACACCAGGGAAACTAAGACAGGAAGGCAAACACAGGAAGAAGGAACAGAGAAGACCAAGGAGGAAAACATTTCAAAACAAAACAGGAAACCAGAGACAGAAAAATACAAGACAAAACACAACACAGACAGATCGTGACAAGTTTGTATAATTGACATACAAGATTACAATGTGACTACAGTGTAAGTCAGTAGGTCAAAAGTCTCAGTAACATCTTGACTTCATATTTGATCAATTACACTAAATATCTCATATCTGACTTCCCATTCATATATTAGATTCATTTTGTTCTAAATTGTATTCATCTGTCAGTAATGTCCCTCACACACACACACACTGAAGTAAAAAGATATGATTCTACACTGTATTGAAGTAAACATGTATTGTTTGAACTGTTTTAGGTAATCACAAACGGGTTTTGATAAATCACTTAGAATAGGAATGTTATTCTCACTTTTAAACTCACTGACCCAGAATTCTGTGTTTCACACACCAACTTGGCCTGTTTCACCCCTAAAAGCAGATGTCGTCATTAAAGACATCGTTAAATGTATGCAGAGGGGTTTGGATGTCTGAGGGGGGATAGTTTATGTGAAGAACTCATGGGAAAGGAATAGAGTTAAGATTCGAATCGAAGATAGAGGTTGACTTTTGACCTTAGGGGACTTTGGAATTTCAAGTCCTGGTGAGAACTATTGACCTCGACCAGAAGCGAATCCAGCCAATCAGGACACTTGGGGAGGTGATCAGCTTACACAGCTCCTCCTCACGGAACTCTGATTCGCTTGGGAGGAAAATGGGAAGGAAGAGTCGACACATCTCCGCCCCAAAATAAGGATATGTATACTGTTGTTTTTGAGTGTAAAAATACTTCTGGTTTGGTGAGTTGGTTGGTCCCGATATCTGTGTCCGCATCGCATCACAAACCTGAAGTCACTTTCATCTCGTTTGATGATTGGTTTGATCCCGTCACATTTATCTGCATCGCATCACAAACCTGAAGTCCGGAGTACTCGAGTACTCTGTATAACTTGTATATGTGTTTGGTTTCCTACCAGAAGTAAACTCAGATAATTTGTTATAACTTTGATTCCGGTGTTTTCAATTCCTTTCTTAATTTAATAGAGATCCAGCCTCATCCAACGAACGGCGCGTAGCAGAGGTGTTCTGCTCCAACAACACACACACACACACACACACACACACACACACACCACAGACACACACACACACACACACACACACACACACACACACACACCACACACACACACACACACACACACACACACCATCTCTACCACACACACACACACACCACAGAACATCTCTACCACACAACACAACACACACAAACACAGAACTCTCTACCACACACACACACCCACACACGCCGCATGCACCACACACACACACACACACACACCCACACCACCCACCATCTCTACCACACCACACAACACACACCACACACCACACACACACCACACACACACCCACACACACACCACACACACCCACCCAAACCACACCACACACACACACACACACACACACTGAACTCTCTCCACCCCACACACACACACACACACACACACACTGAACACTCTACCCACACACCCACACTGAACATCTCTACCACACACACCACAACACACACACACACACACACACACACACACCACACACACACACACACACACACACACACACACACACACACCACCACACACACACACACACACACACACACACACACACACCACCACCCTCCTTTGCCTCCCTAACCATTTATTGACGTCAGACATCTCATTTTCTTTTTCTCCACCTCACACTCTCCAGAACCACACACCCCTTCAAAAGAAAAGCCCTATAGATGTAATGCTACTTGAACTTACACTACTACGTCCATCTGATATGTAACTCCTTCAGCCTACTTTCAGCTGCAGAAACCATTCAACTATGAACTTATTCAGCTATTTCAGGACATTGAGGCTATACATGTTGTTTATACCTTTTTTAAACCTTTTCTTTTCAATATTAAGCTTCTTCACTATTTTTCCTCCTCTTCCAGTTTAACATTTCACTTTCAAGTTTCCAACAAAGTCATTGCAATGCATTTGAGCTGTAACAATTTCATTCAAATAATTTCACTTTTCTGCATTTCTCCGCTAAGTTCAGCAACACACTCACTTGGTCTCTGTAGCTAAAAGCAGCTACCATTCAGCTAATAACATATTCAGCTTTTTCTGCATTTCAGCTAAATTCAGCCACAGATGTTCACAGTTTTCAGCATTTGCACGCATTTTCATCAGGAAATGCATTTTCTAGTTCTACTACTCCAACTGCTACTACTTCTAATACAACTAATGTTGTATGTACTTCCTGTACATTCAACTATTAAATCAATCAGCTACTTCAGGACATTCAGGCTATACATTTACAGTAGAGGAAATAAGTATTTTATCCCCTGCAGAATTTGTAAGTTTACCCACTTATTTTACAACTAAAAGCTCTCTTCAAATGTAGAGCAGGTTGTAAGCGAGGCTCCGTTTGTGAATGAGGAAACAGTTCAGAGTGTCAGCGCTGCTCCTCCTCCTGGAATGAGTCAGAGTTTGATAAGCCCTCCCTCTTGTTCCTGCTCTCAGACACAGCCAGCTCCACTCTGTATTTCCTGGCTCCTCCCCTTTAGATCCACACTGAGGAGGATGGGTGTAACCAACATGTGGGTAAAGTACAAGAGCTGATAGGCCACATTCACTGCACACACACTTCCTGTTCAGATCACAGCTCACATAGTTTCAGCTTTCAGGAAGTGAAACTCAGACACTCGCTGCTACTGAGAGCTGAAATGGCGCAGAAAGGAGTTCAGCTGGACCGGGAAACCTTCTCGTGTTCGATCTGTCTGGATCTACTGAAGGATCCGGTGGCTATTCCCTGTGGACACAGCTACTGCATGAAGTGTATTACAGGCTTCTGGGATGGAGAGGATGAGAAGAAGATCCACAGCTGCCCTCAGTGTAGGCAGAGCTTCACACCGAGGCCTGTCCTGCTGAAAAACACTATGTTAGCAGCTTTAGTGGAGGAGCTGAAGAAGACTGGACTCAAAGCTGCTCCTGCTGATCACTGCTATGCTGGAGCTGAAGATGTGGCCTGTGATGTCTGCACCGGGAGAAAACTGAAAGCCTGTAAGTCCTGTCTTACGTGTTTTATATCTTATTGTGACAAACACCTCCAGCCTCATTATGAATTGCCTGCCTTTAAAAAACACAAGCTGGTGGAGCCCTCCAAGAAGCTCCAGGAGAACATCTGCTCTCGTCACGACGAGGTGATGAAGATGTTCTGCCGCACTGATCAACAGTGTATCTGTTATCTCTGCTCTGTGGACGAACACAAAGGCCACGACACAGTGTCAGCTGCTGCAGAAAGGACTGAGAGGCAGAGAGAGCTGGAGGGGAGTCGACAAAACATCCAGCAGAGAATCCAGGACAGAGAGAAGGAGGTGAAGCTGCTTCAGCAGGAGGTGGAGGCCGTCAATGGCTCTGCTGATAAAGCAGTGGAGGACAGTGAGAAGATGTTCACTGAGCTGATCCGTCTCATGGAGAAAAGAAGCTCTGATGTGAAGCAGCAGGTCAGATCCCAGCAGAAGAGTGAAGTGAGTCGAGTCAGAGAGCTTCAGGAGAAGCTGGAGCAGGAGATGGCTGAGCTGAAGAGGAGAGACGCTGAGCTGAAGCTGCTCTCTCACACAGAGGATCACAACCAGTTTCTGCTCAGCTACCCCTCACTGTCAGCCCTCAGTGAACCTACACACTCATCCAGCATCAACATCCGTCTTCTGAGCTACTTTGAGGACGTGAAGGCGGCCCTGTCAGCAGTCAGAGACAAACTACAGGACGTCCTGAGAGAGGAATGGACAAACGTCTCACCGACTGAAGTGGATGTTTTACTGTCACCAGCAGAGCCCACCACCAGAGCTGGGTTCTTCAAATATTCACAGGAAATCACACTGGATCCAAAACCAGCATACACACAGCTGTTATTATCTGAGGGGAGCAGAAAAGCAACACGCATGGGACAACACTCTTATTCTAGTCATCCAGACAAATTCACTGATTGGCCTCAGGTCCTGAGTAGAGAGAGTCTGACTGGACATGTGTTACTGGGAGGTGGAGCGGAGAGGGCAGGAGTTTTTGTAGCAGTCCATACAAGAATATCAGCAGAGCAGGGGTGGGTATGAATGTGGATTTGGACGCAATGACAAATCTTGGTCCTTAGATTGTTCCAAAGCACTTATTACAGTGCATCACAACAATATCAAAACTCCCGTCTCAGGTCCTCCGTCCTCCAGAGTAGGAGTGTACCTGGATCACAGAGCAGGTATTCTGTCCTTCTACAGCATCTCTGAAACCATGACTCTCCTCCACAGAGTCCAGACCACATTCACTCAGCCGCTACATGCTGGAGTTTATCTTTGTTATGGAACCACAGCTGAGTTTTGTAAACTGAAATAGGCTGAAGTCATGTGAGGAACTCTTCTACTTCTTAAACTCATTGTGTGTCCATCATTGTTGCTGAGAGCTGATTGTTCATGTCTTCACTGCACAGAGATCAGCTGTCAATCAAACATTATGGGATGTGCTTTAACATCTTCTCATGAGTTGTTCTGTAGATGTTGGAGTTTCTTTAGGCGGCGCTCCTTCCTGTGTCTGTTTAGCCATGGAGGCTGTCACTGCTCAGGAGGATTTCTGTTAACCTCAACTCATATTTCTCTGCATGGAAATGTAAACTTTGCTCTAAATATTTGTTGAATATTGATATTGATGTATTTGTATGTTGTTGTTTCTCTTGTAAAGCTTGAGTCTTCAGAGAGAAAGCACCAGAGCTTCTTTCATTGGAGATATTTTTTCTGGCCACTTTCTCAACAATAGAGACATTTATAATCACATGTATTATTTTGACAGATTAAATATTATTGTTGCTTCCCAAATTAAGTAACAAATGAGTTCCCCAGATGGTTATAACACTTATTTAATCATAAAATGTTTAATTAAAATGATATTACTTACTGTCATGATCATAATCAATAAGTACATAATTTATTATTCTCCTGTCAATAGCTTAGAGTCTTTCTTTGGGAAATACATTGTATAATATTACAGTTATTGTTTGCAGACTAATTGTTGTTGTTGTTGTTGTTGTTGTCCAAATAGAAAGTGGGTACTCTGATGTTTTATAGAACACTAATTATCATGATAATAATCAATAAGTAAATGATGTATGATTCTGTTTGAAATAGCTGAGATTCTGATTGTGTGGATGAAGTGAATCTGATCATGAAATCATTGAACGACTTTACTGATGGGATGTGTGATCAAATTAAATGTTTAGATATTAATAAAGGTTTGTCTTTCAAAAATAAACAAAGGATGTTCTTCTTGTATTATGTCCAAGGTGCCATAACATTTAACCATTTTCATTCAAATCATTTCACTTTTCTACATTTCTCCGCTAAGTTCAGCAGTTTAGCTCAAAGCAGCTACAGTCACCATTCAACTATTAACATATTCAGCTTTCTCTGCATTTTCAGCTAATTCAGCAACACATGTGCGCAGCTTACAGCTTTCACACGCATTTTCAGCCGGAAATGCATTTTCTAGTCTAACTACAACTGCCTTCCTCCATGAAACTACCAGCTTTCTGTGGTGAGTATTTGACTATATTTAAATGTGTATACTTGTGGAAGCCCATTCTCTAAAAAGGAAAGTTGCATAGTTAACAATGGTGAAAGTAACTTAGTACATTTACTCAAGTAATGTAGCCTACTTAAGTATAATTCGGGTACTTCTACTTCCACATCATTAATACAAATCTGCATATGAACTAAAGGTATTAAAGAAATGTAGTGGGGTAGAATTACAAAGTACCTCAAAAATGTACTTGATAAAATCTACTTTTCACTGTACTTCAATACATTTCAGAGGCTTTTAATGCACTTCATTTATTTGACAAAAGTAGTTGCTTTTTATACAAATTCATGTGTTTATATGATATATATGTTCTACAAATTGACTCAGTACTTTCCAAAATGTGCTCCATATTGACGAAGTCCAACATTAAAAAAACTCATGTATTTTCTCATGATGAAAACAAGATATTATAATATTGTATAATAATACAACTCTTATATAAAAGAGTACTTTTACTTTTGATACCTGAGTACATTTAGCTGATAATACTTCTGCCAATAGACAATAAATAGAAGTTCTTTGGAAAGTTCAACACTTTTCTTCCGTGACAGTTTCAACCTGCATGGCACTAAAATAAATATATATCAAGGTGAACCTGTCAGACTCCAAGTGGGAGGACTTCCATGTGATCACTGTGTGTGTGTGTGTGTTGTGTGTGTGTGTGTGTGTGTGTGTGTGTGTGTGTGTGTGTGTGTGTGTGTTGTGTGGTGTGTGTGTGTGTGTGTGTGTGTGTGTGTGTGTGTGTGTGTGGGTGCGTGCGTGCGTCGTGCGTGCTTGCGTGCGTGCGTGCGTGCGTGCGTGCGTGCGTGCGTGCGTGCGTGCGTGCGTGCGTGCGTGCGTGCGTGCGTATGCGTGCGTGTCACTGGAGCGTTGAAGATGTACTTCAGAGAGCTGCCGGAGCCTCTCTTCACCTACGCTCTCTTCCACGACTTCATCAGCGCAATCAGTACGTGAAACACACAGCTGCACCAACACTATCTGCAGTCATTCACGCATTAACTCTGAAGTCAGTCTACTGTCTGTAACACCAGGAAGCCTCTCTGATGGCGCATTCCCACTGCAGGGCCTCGCACGGCTTAGTACGGTATAGTTAGGCCTTGGTAGGGCAGGCTCACTTTATGCTGCGTTTCCATTACAGTTTAGTAGCTGCTGGGCAGTAACTATAGTAACGCAGTGTAGGCGGAGCCGTGACGTCATCTTCAATGCGAACCACAGAAAAACAACATCAGCCGTTAGCTGTTAGCACTCAAGCTCACAGCTCCTCATATCTGTTCAGAAACTAGACAAAAGTTAAACAAGTACAAACCACAGACTGCCTGTGTCATGGCGAATACAGTCGCTGGTTTATTTATGTCCTGTAGGCCGTTGTTGTGAGTGTGGACGGTCGAGCATATACTGCGTTAGCTTAGCCGATCTCCATTCAGGAAAAACACACATTTTAAAAGGTTTTTTGCCTGCCGTCTGTCTGCAGACTTGTCAAGCATTAATTCATGGTTTTTACTACCGGTATCAGTATGTTGTTACTTCGGCATCATTTTGAAACGTGTATTACAATTAAATCACGGTCAAATATGTTCATTTTGTTGTAGTTGTAGCCCCATTGCCAGCGATTCTCTCTCTAGTTCAGCATATACAGCCCGGGTTGTTGGCCCGGAAGAACCTGGATTTTGGAGAGCCAGAAAAACTGTGAAACAGTACCGTTAGCCTCTTTGTAAACAGCGTAGTACACATATTGTCTTTTATTGGGAATAAGTCAAACAATCTACATATGTTGTGGATGTGGAAGTAGTCAGTGAAACAACAGAAGGAGGCATGAGACTCTGTGATGAATCCAGATGATTCACTTTGATAAATGTTGTGTTTTCTGTTGTGCAGAGAGTCCAGACTACAAGCAGCGGGTTCAGTCCATCAAAGATCTGGTCCGACAGCTGCCCGTCTGCAACCACGACACCCATGCAGACTCTCTTCAAGCACCTCAGGAAGTGAGAAAAACACTCTCTTACTGCTCTATCATTTGTTTTTTTCCTTTTCTTTTGCTTGCTGTGTATAATGCCGACAAATCAAATCACACTTTGTTTGCCTTTCTCTTGGCGACATCTGCGGCCTGAGGCTTTTTGAGTTGTCCGTCAGAAATAACTTCCAAACATCTGTCTGTCTGTACGCCTCGTTCTCCTGAACATATTTCAAGGAATGCAGAGGGAACCTTTTCAGATCTGGCACAAATGTGGACTGTGACTTAAGATGAACTGATCAGGAAATGTGCGATGAAAGCTAACTGCTAATTAGGACAATTTCACAAATAGGATTAGATAGGCCTGATGACAATTTGGACGAATTTGGTTGAGGCAAGACGATCGAGACTCTGTAATACGAGTATAGCGGATTTATGAGTTGATAATAATTAAAGAATATTGAGTTTTTCCTCCATATTTTAGGCTTTTTCTCATTCTATAAATGTCCACCTTATATTTTCAGAAAATGACCAAATAAATCACGGAATGTATAAATTACGTTCTAAGAAATTCTGAGTTTTTACTCGTTACTTTTAACTCCCCTGCCCAGGTTTGTATATTTCACCTACAACGGTCCTAAATAAACCATCATACATATCTGATTATAAATAAACGACAGCATTACGGAGCATGATTGTAAACAGTAGAGCAGGGGTTTTCAAAGTGTGGGAAGGTGAGCCTCCCCTCAGAGAACATAAGAACAAGCCGCGCCCCCCCCTCCCAATTATTATTGCTGCTATTATTAGGGTCTGAGACCTAGGTCGGCGAAGACCCTATTGAAATCGGTCGCGCAGCAACCGATAAACCTTTGAACCCCGCAACATATGTGAAAACTCACCAAATGTTGCACGCGCGTCAGAAGTGGTGCAACTTCAGATGTGTAATTGGTTCCGGAACTTTGCGTCAAAAATTGCGTAGGCCACGCCCACTTCCGTTTTTAACGTAAACTCCCCCCACTTTAACTTTCACGTAAATGAACGAAACTCGCTACGCATATCTAGGGTGCGGAGACAAAACCCAAAAGCCTCTTGGAGGGGTATAAAATAACGTACAGGAAGCCGGCCATTTTGAATTTGGCGTCGGAAAAACGCGATTTATCGCGTTTTTTCGTCCTAACGCACGAAATCTATCTTCTCCCAGGGACTTTATCCGTACGACTCGAAATTCGTCGGGTAGCGTCTCGAGACATGGGCAATTCAAAGTTATCACGGAAGTTTTTTTCTTTCGCGTTCCGCTCCGATGCTCCGATGCTAGGCGATCCCCTCGCCATGGAAACACGATGATGTCATAACGCCAACTGACATACTCAAACGCCACCAAACTTCACATGATGGTTAACACTGCGGCCCTGAACAGCTCTTCATCAAATTTGATGTTACTTAATATGGCGTTACCATGGCATCCCTCGCCATAAAACACGGTGTCGCTGTAACTCCAATGGACACGGTCCCATCGTCCCCAATCTTCACTTTTATATCACCGGTCCATGCCTCAACAGCTCTATGTGAAATCTGAGATTTCCATGGCAACGCATCCCTCGCCATAAAACACAATGTTGTCTTAAATCAATGGAAAATGGTCCAAACGGCACGAGACTGCAGATGACAGTTAATGGTCCGGCCCTCAAAACCTCAATATGACAATAGGGAGTTTTCCTCAAAAGCTGTTGCCATGGCAACGCATCCCTCGCCGTTAAGCACCATATTGCTTTAACTCCTGTGTAAATGGTAAAAAAGTTCACGTGTACTAACCGTCAAGCCCTCGAGACATATATGTGTCAGTTTTTAGATTGGTCAAATTTCGTTGCCAGGGTAACAAAATGGTCGCCGTGAAACACGGTTCTCTCATAACTCCAGTTAACATGCTCCAAACGGCCCAAAACTTCACAGGTTTGATAACGATGCAGCCCTCAACACATCTAGGCGTATTATGGGGTGTCATCAAATTCCGTTGCCATGGCGACAGATCACTCGCCATCAAACACAATGTTTATGATACTGCTGTAACTCCTAAATACATTGGCCGATCGGCCTGAAACTTCCCACGTTTGCCAACGGCCGAGTCCTTGAGACACCTAGACACACACGTCGACGTGCGGACAACAGCCTGCGGAGCGTCGAAGACCCGCTCAACGCTGCTTGCAGCTTTAATTATTATTATTATTATTATTGTTGTTGTTGCTATAATGCAGGGGTATTATTATCCAGTGGAATTCCCTTATCTACTGGCCTAGTTAATTCAAAGTGGTTACTTTTGTTTGGCTGGGCAGTGTAGTTTTACACACCCGTCTTATTTGACTTTCTCAGGACTTAAAACTGTTTTTTGGGGGCAGACCCCACAAAGAAAAAAATATATTTACGCACGTAAGGTCATCATCTTAAGAGTTTTTTATGCTCATCGAGTCATCCGTGAGCAGAGCATCAAGTTGGCATGCCTATTAGAGCTGAATGCGGCGATTACCATGTTGTTCAGCAAAACGCCTCACAAACTTATTAAGATCTAAAGCTTTAGTGTTAATTACGTATCTGCGCACTGCGTTTTTTGCACTACTAAATATTGTTAATATTTACTTAATTTTGACCGTCTATGTTTCCTTAGATATTTAATTGCTCGTTTTACTGCACTGTTAGTGTACAGTTTTTGTTATTATGCTGCTGTGTTTATTGTATTTTTGTAACTCTGGCACAACAATTTCCTTCAGGATAAATAAAGTCTTATCTTATGTCAGGATTTATTTTCATTTCCAAATGATGTGTCCTCTCCAGGGTGATCGAGTACGGCGAGGAGAACCGTATGACCACTCAGAGCGTGGCCATCGTGTACGGCC